>NC_040042.1:19719211-19755688 GCF_003713205.1 Coffea eugenioides | reverse complement strand
TGTGACGCCCCGAAAAAAAATGAGTTTGAGAACCCGGAAATTGTCTAATTTTCTAGGGTTTATTTGTTTAACGCCCGCTTTTCTACATTTTCTTGATTAGAAAATTTTCCAGATAAAGTTTATGAGCAAAAATGGTTTTTAAATGATTTTCTAGTATCGGTTAGTTTTTGAGAAATTAAGAGTTTATAACGGACGTGGGACCCACTAGTGCGAAAAGTTCGGAAAAATTCGGCCAATTAAGGTTAAGTTCCGGATACTGTGTAAAATTTATCGGGTGTTAGGAGATAAGTAGAGGAGGTGATTTGATTGATGTGAGAGGAAAAAGAAAAGATAGGAGTGCATTAATGGAGGTGACAAGTGTCACCATTGTATTGGAAGTAACTTAAGATTTACTATTCATTTTTGTTGACATTTTGACCAATTGGTTAAATATCCTAAAATTAACCAAAATTCATTCATTTCTTACCTTCTTGGTGGCCGGCCCTCTTGAGCTAAAAAGGAAGAGAAAACTCTTCAAAATATTGGTAACTACCTAGCTCAAATCATCCAACCAAGTGCTTGATCAAGTTTCTACTCCATAAACTCTATCCCTTTGGTGCTAGTGAGTGGTTTAGTGAAGCTTGTTTGAAGAGCTAAGGTGGCCAACATCTCTACCTCTCTTGTTACTAGGTGAGTGGTGTGTGAATTTACTCTTACACCTAATGATGTTGAATTTATGCCTAATAGTGGCTATAGAGTTGGAATTTGTGGTTTATTGCTTGCTTATGGATGATATGGTGAAGTTTTTATTTTTTTGAGGAATTTTCTGGTTTAATGTGATCTTGATATTGTGGTTGTTTATGATGGTTGGTAATAAGGGGTTATGACTCTAGTGGATGTAAATGATTGGCAATTGCAATCAATTTTGGATTTGGAAGAATTTCTGGAAAATTAGGGTTCTTGGTTCTTCATTCTGTCCGAAATTTTAGGTCATAGATAGAGGCCGAATTGGCCTTGGCTCAAAACATGAAAGTTGTAGGTATTGATGTGTTTGAGGTGCCTACAAAATTTCAGGTCATTTGGATTAGTGTAGAATGAGATATGTCGTTTTTACTGTTGCTGTTCTGGGTGATCAGAATGTGCGAACTGCGATTGTAATTGTCTGTTTTGACTGGAATTGCTTTGGATTTGGATGTTGGTGTCTTCTGATGAAATGTATCTTGATGTCTTAGCTATCATATGCCTTTGGAATCAATGCATTTGGACCTGTATAGACTTACTTGGACTGATTACAGCATTGTGTGATTTGGGAACCTGCAATTACGGTTCTGGGTTGGTTTTCTGCATTTTTGACCTAGTTGTGCTAGGATTTGGACTGAGTAACCTTCTGCAATGTTGTATCCCTGTCTTTGAGCTTCGAATCGGTGTATCTTGCACCTTCATCCGACCATCGTAGTGCTTTTGGTACCATTACCGCAAAATGACGTCAAAACTATTTTTCTGGTTTGAGCTCTGAATGGCTATTGGATGAGCTTGTTGTTGTGTGTGTACCTTTGGGTTGGAATGAGGAAAATAATGAAGCCGTGATGGCTGGAAAAGTTAGCAAATTCAGGGGAAGTGCTGTCCGAACTTTTAAAGGACTTGTTTGCATTGAGTTTGTGATCTAAGACTTGGATTTGAGCAAGGCAATGATATTTGATGGATGATTTCTGAGCCATGGAGGTGAGTGACCCTAAACTATTTCCAAAGTACTTGTGAAATGTTTCTTGCATTAATTATTCGATTGCATATCATGCGTGCTTGCATGTGAATTCATGACATATTTGGCTTCAATGAGTTCTGGGAAAGTCTTGTGCTGGACACCAACGTCTCCACTCTGTTTATGGTTCATGTTCATGTTTATCTAGAGTTCAAAAAGGGGCTCCCTCTTAATGTTAATGTTAATGTTAAATGATCTATTTGAGCGTTGGGTGTTCAAGTGCTATGATTTCCCTGGCTCACGAGAGCACTAAACGAACATTTGATCTCTGAATCATGACATCATCGAAATCATCGAAATGCAACATTGTGAAATATATTTGCTTAATGATTTTGCTGGTTACTCGCTGAGCTTCTAGCTCACCCCAAAAATATTTTATTCCCCTCCACAGGGCTCAAGGCGAAGGCAGGACTTGTTGTGCTTATTCACGTGAATGGATGGCCTTTATGTTGTACAATTTGGATTTGGAATCATTTTATGTATAGTTGGGAATTGTTTCCGCTGCAAATGTGACATGTAATTATTGGAGAATTTGATGTATATTGGAGATTTATATTGTAATATTTGAGGTTTATTCTTGCAATTCTTTTGAGGACTGTAGTGAACGACTGAGTCCCGGCGAGAGCTGGGCAGGCGGCCCGCCGAACCCTCTGGTTCGCCTTAGGGGGAGGTGGGGCTGTCACAGTTGGTATCAGAGCCATATGCCGACAGTTGGGACCTTAAGTCCTTCGTCTGGAAAAGCCCCGAGCCTCTCGTTCGTGAAGAGTCACGAAGCGAAACTCTCCGTAGGGGATGCCCGCGTGCGGGTGGCAAGCTGATAGGTACCCCGTGATGTGACCCTGAGAACTGTCACAGTTGGTATCAGAGCTTAGGCTTCAGATCTCTGTAGTGTATCCTAGGCTTGAAGTTTAGGATGCCGGACTGTGGGTTTGGTTTGCAATATTAGTGATTTTTGCGGGATGTCTTGACTTGATTGGTACAAGATAGAATGTCGAGGACGACATTCTTTTAAGGAGGGGAGATTGTGACGCCCCGAAAAAAAATGAGTTTGAGAACCCGGAAATTGTCTAATTTTCTAGGGTTTATTTGTTTAACGCCCGCTTTTCTACATTTTCTTGATTAGAAAATTTTCCAGATAAAGTTTATGAGCAAAAATGGTTTTTAAATGATTTTCTAGTATCGGTTAGTTTTTGAGAAATTAAGAGTTTATAACGGACGTGGGACCCACTAGTGCGAAAAGTTCGGAAAAATTCGGCCAATTAAGGTTAAGTTCCGGATACTGTGTAAAATTTATCGGGTGTTAGGAGATAAGTAGAGGAGGTGATTTGATTGATGTGAGAGGAAAAAGAAAAGATAGGAGTGCATTAATGGAGGTGACAAGTGTCACCATTGTATTGGAAGTAACTTAAGATTTACTATTCATTTTTGTTGACATTTTGACCAATTGGTTAAATATCCTAAAATTAACCAAAATTCATTCATTTCTTACCTTCTTGGTGGCCGGCCCTCTTGAGCTAAAAAGGAAGAGAAAACTCTTCAAAATATTGGTAACTACCTAGCTCAAATCATCCAACCAAGTGCTTGATCAAGTTTCTACTCCATAAACTCTATCCCTTTGGTGCTAGTGAGTGGTTTAGTGAAGCTTGTTTGAAGAGCTAAGGTGGCCAACATCTCTACCTCTCTTGTTACTAGGTGAGTGGTGTGTGAATTTACTCTTACACCTAATGATGTTGAATTTATGCCTAATGGTGGCTATAGAGTTGGAATTTGTGGTTTATTGCTTGCTTATGGATGATATGGTGAAGTTTTTATTTTTTTGAGGAATTTTCTGGTTTAATGTGATCTTGATATTGTGGTTGTTTATGATGGTTGGTAATAAGGGGTTATGACTCTAGTGGATGTAAATGATTGGCAATTGCAATCAATTTTGGATTTGGAAGAATTTCTGGAAAATTAGGGTTCTTGGTTCTTCATTCTGTCCGAAATTTTAGGTCATAGATAGAGGCCGAATTGGCCTTGGCTCAAAACATGAAAGTTGTAGGTATTGATGTGTTTGAGGTGCCTACAAAATTTCAGGTCATTTGGATTAGTGTAGAATGAGATATGTCGTTTTTACTGTTGCTGTTCTGGGTGATCAGAATGTGCGAACTGCGATTGTAATTGTCTGTTTTGACTGGAATTGCTTTGGATTTGGATGTTGGTGTCTTCTGATGAAATGTATCTTGATGTCTTAGCTATCATATGCCTTTGGAATCAATGCATTTGGACCTGTATAGACTTACTTGGACTGATTACAGCATTGTGTGATTTGGGAACCTGCAATTACGGTTCTGGGTTGGTTTTCTGCATTTTTGACCTAGTTGTGCTAGGATTTGGACTGAGTAACCTTCTGCAATGTTGTATCCCTGTCTTTGAGCTTCGAATCGGTGTATCTTGCACCTTCATCCGACCATCGTAGTGCTTTTGGTACCATTACCGCAAAATGACGTCAAAACTATTTTTCTGGTTTGAGCTCTGAATGGCTATTGGATGAGCTTGTTGTTGTGTGTGTACCTTTGGGTTGGAATGAGGAAAATAATGAAGCCGTGATGGCTGGAAAAGTTAGCAAATTCAGGGGAAGTGCTGTCCGAACTTTTAAAGGACTTGTTTGCATTGAGTTTGTGATCTAAGACTTGGATTTGAGCATGGCAATGATATTTGATGGATGATTTCTGAGCCATGGAGGTGAGTGACCCTAAACTATTTCCAAAGTACTTGTGAAATGTTTCTTGCATTAATTATTCGATTGCATATCATGCGTGCTTGCATGTGAATTCATGACATATTTGGCTTCAATGAGTTCTGGGAAAGTCTTGTGCTGGACACCAACGTCTCCACTCTGTTTATGGTTCATGTTCATGTTTATCTGGAGTTCAAAAAGGGGCTCCCTCTTAATGTTAATGTTAATGTTAAATGATCTATTTGAGCGTTGGGTGTTCAAGTGCTATGATTTCCCTGGCTCACGAGAGCACTAAACGAACATTTGATCTCTGAATCATGACATCATCGAAATCATCGAAATGCAACATTGTGAAATATATTTGCTTAATGATTTTGCTGGTTACTCGCTGAGCTTCTAGCTCACCCCAAAAATATTTTATTCCCCTCCACAGGGCTCAAGGCGAAGGCAGGACTTGTTGTGCTTATTCACGTGAATGGATGGCCTTTATGTTGTACAATTTGGATTTGGAATCATTTTATGTATAGTTGGGAATTGTTTCCGCTGCAAATGTGACATGTAATTATTGGAGAATTTGATGTATATTGGAGATTTATATTGTAATATTTGAGGTTTATTCTTGCAATTCTTTTGAGGACTGTAGTGAACAACTGAGTCCCGGCGAGAGCTGGGCAGGCGGCCCGCCGAACCCTCTGGTTCGCCTTAGGGGGAGGTGGGGCTGTCACAGTTGGTATCAGAGCCATATGCCGACAGTTGGGACCTTAAGTCCTTCGTCTGGAAAAGCCCCGAGCCTCTCGTTCGTGAAGAGTCACGAAGCGAAACTCTCCGTAGGGGATGCCCGCGTGCGGGTGGCAAGCTGATAGGTACCCCGTGATGTGACCCTGAGAACTGTCACAGTTGGTATCAGAGCTTAGGCTTCAGATCTCTGTAGTGTATCCTAGGCTTGAAGTTTAGGATGCCGGACTGTGGGTTTGGTTTGCAATATTAGTGATTTTTGCGGGATGTCTTGACTTGATTGGTACAAGATAGAATGTCGAGGACGACATTCTTTTAAGGAGGGGAGATTGTGACGCCCCGAAAAAAAATGAGTTTGAGAACCCGGAAATTGTCTAATTTTCTAGGGTTTATTTGTTTAACGCCCGCTTTTCTACATTTTCTTGATTAGAAAATTTTCCAGATAAAGTTTATGAGCAAAAATGGTTTTTAAATGATTTTCTAGTATCGGTTAGTTTTTGAGAAATTAAGAGTTTATAACGGACGTGGGACCCACTAGTGCGAAAAGTTCGGAAAAATTCGGCCAATTAAGGTTAAGTTCCGGATACTGTGTAAAATTTATCGGGTGTTAGGAGATAAGTAGAGGAGGTGATTTGATTGATGTGAGAGGAAAAAGAAAAGATAGGAGTGCATTAATGGAGGTGACAAGTGTCACCATTGTATTGGAAGTAACTTAAGATTTACTATTCATTTTTGTTGACATTTTGACCAATTGGTTAAATATCCTAAAATTAACCAAAATTCATTCATTTCTTACCTTCTTGGTGGCCGGCCCTCTTGAGCTAAAAAGGAAGAGAAAACTCTTCAAAATATTGGTAACTACCTAGCTCAAATCATCCAACCAAGTGCTTGATCAAGTTTCTACTCCATAAACTCTATCCCTTTGGTGCTAGTGAGTGGTTTAGTGAAGCTTGTTTGAAGAGCTAAGGTGGCCAACATCTCTACCTCTCTTGTTACTAGGTGAGTGGTGTGTGAATTTACTCTTACACCTAATGATGTTGAATTTATGCCTAATGGTGGCTATAGAGTTGGAATTTGTGGTTTATTGCTTGCTTATGGATGATATGGTGAAGTTTTTATTTTTTTGAGGAATTTTCTGGTTTAATGTGATCTTGATATTGTGGTTGTTTATGATGGTTGGTAATAAGGGGTTATGACTCTAGTGGATGTAAATGATTGGCAATTGCAATCAATTTTGGATTTGGAAGAATTTCTGGAAAATTAGGGTTCTTGGTTCTTCATTCTGTCCGAAATTTTAGGTCATAGATAGAGGCCGAATTGGCCTTGGCTCAAAACATGAAAGTTGTAGGTATTGATGTGTTTGAGGTGCCTACAAAATTTCAGGTCATTTGGATTAGTGTAGAATGAGATATGTCGTTTTTACTGTTGCTGTTCTGGGTGATCAGAATGTGCGAACTGCGATTGTAATTGTCTGTTTTGACTGGAATTGCTTTGGATTTGGATGTTGGTGTCTTCTGATGAAATGTATCTTGATGTCTTAGCTATCATATGCCTTTGGAATCAATGCATTTGGACCTGTATAGACTTACTTGGACTGATTACAGCATTGTGTGATTTGGGAACCTGCAATTACGGTTCTGGGTTGGTTTTCTGCATTTTTGACCTAGTTGTGCTAGGATTTGGACTGAGTAACCTTCTGCAATGTTGTATCCCTGTCTTTGAGCTTCGAATCGGTGTATCTTGCACCTTCATCCGACCATCGTAGTGCTTTTGGTACCATTACCGCAAAATGACGTCAAAACTATTTTTCTGGTTTGAGCTCTGAATGGCTATTGGATGAGCTTGTTGTTGTGTGTGTACCTTTGGGTTGGAATGAGGAAAATAATGAAGCCGTGATGGCTGGAAAAGTTAGCAAATTCAGGGGAAGTGCTGTCCGAACTTTTAAAGGACTTGTTTGCATTGAGTTTGTGATCTAAGACTTGGATTTGAGCAAGGCAATGATATTTGATGGATGATTTCTGAGCCATGGAGGTGAGTGACCCTAAACTATTTCCAAAGTACTTGTGAAATGTTTCTTGCATTAATTATTCGATTGCATATCATGCGTGCTTGCATGTGAATTCATGACATATTTGGCTTCAATGAGTTCTGGGAAAGTCTTGTGCTGGACACCAACGTCTCCACTCTGTTTATGGTTCATGTTCATGTTTATCTGGAGTTCAAAAAGGGGCTCCCTCTTAATGTTAATGTTAATGTTAAATGATCTATTTGAGCGTTGGGTGTTCAAGTGCTATGATTTCCCTGGCTCACGAGAGCACTAAACGAACATTTGATCTCTGAATCATGACATCATCGAAATCATCGAAATGCAACATTGTGAAATATATTTGCTTAATGATTTTGCTGGTTACTCGCTGAGCTTCTAGCTCACCCCAAAAATATTTTATTCCCCTCCACAGGGCTCAAGGCGAAGGCAGGACTTGTTGTGCTTATTCACGTGAATGGATGGCCTTTATGTTGTACAATTTGGATTTGGAATCATTTTATGTATAGTTGGGAATTGTTTCCGCTGCAAATGTGACATGTAATTATTGGAGAATTTGATGTATATTGGAGATTTATATTGTAATATTTGAGGTTTATTCTTGCAATTCTTTTGAGGACTGTAGTGAACGACTGAGTCCCGGCGAGAGTTGGGCAGGCGGCCCGCCGAACCCTCTGGTTCGCCTTAGGGGGAGGTGGGGCTGTCACACCAGGAGGTCTTGTAATTGCAATTTCAGCTGCTTGAGTTCGGCAGGGGCCATTCGGTTGGGTGTTTTTAAGATGGGTGAGATTCCAGGTAGCAGGTCTATTTTGAATTCTATTTCTCTTTCCGGAGGTAGAGCTACTAACTCATCAGGGAATACATCCGGAAATTCCTTTACCACGGCCACATCCTCCATTTTTAACTTATCCGTGGGGGTGTTAATCAGAAAGGCTAAAAATCCTTGCGCCCCTCTACTGAGCAGTTTCCTAGCCCGAATGCCCGAAATCAAAGCAGATGAGGCTAACCTACCCCTTATGTCCCATCTTAAGGTCGCCTCACCAGGAATGCGGAATTCTACCACTTTTGTTTTACAATCCAGTTGGGCGTTATACTTGGCTAGCCAGTCCATATCCAAAATTACATCATACCCCTTAATGACCAAACTTATCAAGTCCCCTAATAATCTCTTCTCTCCTACCCATATCTCACAATCCCTATAAACTATACTCGTAACCAAACGTTGATTCCCCGTAGGTGTACTAACTTCTAGGTCGTATGGTAAACTAGCAGGTTTTATATCGATGCCACACATGAAATCAGGGTTAACGAAGGAATGAGTGGCACCAGGATCAATTAAAACTTTGGCAAAATGGTGGAAAATAGAGATCGTACCTTCTACGACCTCTGAGGAATCTGGGACCTGTCGAGGTTCTAACGAATATACTCGAGCTGGCACCTTAGGTTTCGTTCCATTCCCCTTATCCGGTCCCGTATTGGTTTTTGGCACGGTTTGAACTCCCTTTCCGTCTTGCTTTAAGAGTGGGCAGGTAGCAAGCTGGTGGTCTGCACTTCCGCAACGTAGACATTTGCCTCCTTTCTTCCAGCAATTATCTTCGGAGTGATTCGGCTTTCCGCAGTACCCACAAGGCCCACGGGACGCCGAACCTGAACCCTTCTGGAAGTTTTCGCCTTGGCCTCTCCCGACTGAACCACCCCTGGGCTGAGCCCCTCTGCCGAAACCTGTCTGTCGTCCACCTCCAGTTCCTCGTCCGAACTTGGAGGGGGTACTCTTCTCACCCTGTTCTGAACTACTCCCAGGAAAATCCCGCTTCTTTGCCTGGAAGTTCCGGACTTGCAATCTAGCACTCTCTACTCGTTGGGCCTTTTCCACGACCTCGCTAAAAGCATTGATTTGAGTCACTGCGAGGTCTTTCTGGATTTCGACATTCAAGCCCTGGATAAAGCGCCTGATCCACCGTTGCTCGGTCATGATCAGCTCAGGCGCAAATTTGGACAGGCGGGTAAATTGACTCTCGTATTCCGCCACAGATTGAGTCTCTTGGCGGAGTCGGATGAACTCATCTTCCTTCCTCTCCTGAACTAGAGGAGGGCAAAATTTCGCGTTGAATTCCCTTATGAAATTCACCTAAGTCCTGGGCGTTTGTTCCCGTTCCCATTTTTGCCGTATTACGTTCCACCAGGAACGGGCCGCCCCTTCCAACTGGAAAACAGCAAAAGTCACCTGCCGTTCTTCGGTGTAGTGCAAGGCCGAAAAAATATCGACCATCTTCTCGAGCCATCTTTCGGCGACATCCGGATCGGGCCCCCCATTGAACTTGGGTGGAGCAAACTTTTGGAATCGTTCGAGAGCTCTGTCTTCGCTCTCGACATGGTTGCCAGGGTTTCCAGGATTAGGGTTTGGGTTCTGGCCTTGTTGCTGCACCACTTGTGCCAGCAGGTTGGTCATTTGTTGCATAGCGGCAGCTATCTTCACGTTGGGGTCAACTCTCAGTTCAAGATTAGGTCCAGAGGAGGTTTCCCCGGCACCCCGATCTGGCGTAGGTTGCCTATTCCCTGCGCCCACGCCCCCGTCCACTACGTGTGCCTTCCATAAAAATCTAATTGATCTAGACAAACGTACTAGAACAATAAAATGACAACGCATGTAAATAAAATCTCAAAAACTTTTACAAACATATATATACATTCCAAACAAGGCAAACAACACACATATCAACAACCAGTCAAGTCAAGTACAAACATGGACAATCCACAAGGGAAAAGCCCCATCAAGAAATATACACGTAGCTAACCCAAACGTACAAAACGATTAGCTAAGGCTCTCTCCCTATTCGCCCTATATACAAAAACAAAACTATCCAAAAAACTCTAGGAGTCGCGACCTAGTCCGACGACGAGCTAGAAGACCCACCCGACGGGGTGGATCCAACCCCAGCCTCAGGCCCCGCACACGAGTCCTCGTTACTCACGCCCTCGACCACGTCGGCGCAGAGGTTCAGGATCGATGCGGCTCGAACCTTAAACTTTCGAGCCCGCTTAGTCTCACGCTCACGGGTCTCCCTAAGCTGAGTGCAAAGGTCATCAACCCTATCTTCTACCTCAAGCACGTCATACTCCAGCCCCTTAATACGCTCAGCCTGTTTCTCATTGGCCGCCCTAAGCTGGGTCACCTCGGCCTCGAGCCTAACATTATCCTCGGCCAACTCCTTACGCTCCTCGGCCACGGCCCACACTAAGGCGTTAGGATAGGTGTACTTGTGTCGACACTCGCAACGTCGGAGGCGGTTAGCTGGGCTCCAACGCACAACGGCCCCTCTGGGCCGGATCTGGTACGGGATCACTGGGAGCGCTCCACGGGGTAGCTCTCCAGCAGGGGGACTACTAGGCTCACCATGACCGTCCATCCTACACCAAAAGAAGAAATAACGATAAATACCCTTAAGGAACATACTTAACATAATCCTCAAGTCGAGCTGTTCTATAACACCCAGGCTACTTCAAACCTAGGCTCTGATACCACCTGTGACAGCCCCACCTTCCCCTAAGGTGAACCAAAGAGGTTAGCGGACCGCCGGCCCAACTCTCGCCAGGACTAACGAGCAGTTACACGTGATCTAAAACGGTTCAAGAAATAAAAGCGCGCTCGGACAAGCCACAAGTACCAATTAAAGAAACGAAAAAAACAGGAGCGACATGAATAGAGTCAGGCACAGCAAAATACGGCCGGAATCTGGCCGGATACCGGCCAGTGAGCAAAAGCCGGATTTCCAAAAATTCCCAAGGCAATCCGGCCGACAATCCGGCCATTTTCTGGCCGGATTCAACCCAGACCATTCCCGCCAAAAAATTTTCTTTTGTCGTTTGAAAACCGAACCTGTCCGCAAGTCAACCAAACATAAAAAACACATATACAGCTTGACATTTAGCATTTACAATCCAAAGTGGCATACAAAAGTATTCAAAAGTGGATACATGTATGGTTTGCCAAATCAAAAGAGAAACGGACCCAAAAGTACATTTAGAGTTTCAATCAATGAGCTATACAAAAGATATATCCATCTAGCTCAATTCGGCAACCAACTATCAAATCCAGTCCAAAAGTAGTTATTTTTCCTGTAAGGAAAACAAAAGGAATAGGGTGAGCTTACGCCCAGTGAGATAATACCACTCAAGCAGCAAAGTTCACATAAGCATAAAGCTTTTCATTCCAATTCATCAAAAGTAAACAAAGGCACACATCAATAGTGGTGATAAAAGGATACGGCCGGCTCTCAAGAGCCCTTTTCCTCATTTGCATTCTTGATCGGACCTCATTGACTCTCCGTCAATGTTTAAAAGTAACCAACCATAGGCTCCACTTTACTTCCATTCCTTCCACCCAACATACCCCTACCGGGCCCGAACTCCAAACACTTGCAATGTAGTATTACTCGAGTATTCCGGAATCGAGAGTCTCTCATACTACAAGATTCCATATAACAGTCCCCAAGGCTCATTAATTGGCACGACCAAGCCCTCGCCGGCTCGATTCAATCAACTACCAATGGGGTTGAGCTCAATGATAACAATCATGGTCGTTGGATACTCGTCCAAACGACACCAAGTCAAGTACTTTCATTTCATGTAACATTCCAATAACATGCTAAACAATGATATAAGGCATATAAGTGAGAGTGATCAAGTACACCCTAACTTAACTCAATAACAATGGTGCAATAAACATTCAACGCATCAAGTTCAAGTATCAAAGCCATACAGTAACACACAAGTGAGTAGTACACTCACCAAGCTTGAAAATGACATTTCATGCACCTCCGTCAAAGGAGCGTCGTGAACCACCGTCACGCCCTAAAACATGCAAACAAGTACAATGAGACTCGATAATGAGTCATAAACCAATGCCAAATACTACCAAAATAGGGTTCCATAAGCATACACAAGCATTAGAGGAAACCAGAAAAATCCGGAAATGGAGTTAAGTGTTAACCCAAAAAAAATAGTTTTTGACACCATTTTGCGGTTTTAGTACCAATGGCACTACGATTATCGGATGGAGGTACAAGATATACCGTTTCGAAGCTAAGAGTTAGGGTTACAATGTTGAAGAAGGCAACTCTGTCCAGTTTCGAGTGTAACCAGGTCAAAAATGCAAGATACTACACCAGAACCGCAAAAACAGGTTCACAAACCGCATTCTGGTTCAAACATCATAAGTCAGCCTACCTAAGTCCAAAACAAGTGATTCCAAGCCATCCAAAAGTTAAGATACAAGGCTACATTTCATCAGAAGACCTCAACAACCAATTCCGAAGTATTCCCAACCAAAATAACCAATTACAGACGCAACTATCAAATTCGGGTAAAACCAGGGCAGCAAGGGTAATTCTATATTTTCTCAATCTACACTACTCCGATTGACCTGAAATTTTACAGAAATCTGTAAAATATCATTCCCTACAACTTTCATGTTTTAACCCAAAGCCAATTCGGCCTCTAACTATAAGATACAGTGCCGGGCAGAATGAAGAACAATGAAACCCTAACTTTCCAATTTTCTTTCCAAAACAAAAATTGCTTGCAATTAACCACTTTTTCCACCTTCTAGCTTCCTTAAATATCATTTCCAATCATCATACATGACCACATAATCATATTCATATGAAAACAGAAAAATCCCCAATAATTATAAAACTTCACCAATTCAACCAAAAATCAAGATATAATGCATAAAATTGCATCTTATACCATCACCAATCATGAATTAAACATCATTAGAGGGAGGAGAGGGGTCCTTCACTACTCACCTTAGCAATACAAGAGAGGGAGCAACTAATCCCTTTAACTTTCCAAATAATTCCACTAAACACCTCACAAACACTCCCTTAAGGGTTTCTATGGAACAAAAACAAGATTAGATGGTTGAGTTATTGGATTTGAGCAAGAGGGAATCAAGAAGTTGAAGAGGTTTTCTTTCTTTCTTTCTTGAAGTTGGCCGGCCTCAAGAGCTTGGAAATGAAGCAAAATTTGGTAAGTTTTAGTTTATTTAGTCAAATGGTAAAACATGGAATAGTAGTCAAAAGGTCAACCTAATATCCAAGTGACACTTGTCACTTCCATAAATGCATCTCTATCTCTTTGTTTCCTCTCACACCAATCCAAATAGCAACCTCTAATTATCTCTTAACACCCGGTTAATTAAATCCAGTATCCAAAACTTAAGCTAACTGGCCGAATTTTTCCGAACTTTTCGCCCTAGTGGGTCCCACGTCCGGTATACGCTCTTAATTTCTCAAAAACTATTCGATACTAGAAAAATCATCTACAAACTATATCTGCTCCTTAAAAGTATCTAGAAATTTTCCTAATCACGAAAATGCAAAAAACAAGCCATTGAATTTAATGAAACCTAGAAAATGGAAAAAAAATACGGGTTCTCACAAACCCCCCCTCCCAAACAGTCCAAGATTTTCTTAGATTTGAACAAGATAGTGTTTGGGATTGCCAAAGATTCAAGAATCTCCACTAAAGACTTCAAGATTGTTGCTTTAAACAATCAAGAACTTCAAGAAACCCAAGTTTTGATTTTAGATTCCAAGAATTTTGTAAGGCCAATCAGCTGTTTTCTTTTTTTTCTTTTGTTTTGCAACGCAAACAACAAGAACACAAGATGACAGCGAGATAACGCTCCAAAACCCTAGCTACAAACAGTTTTTTTTTTGTTTTTTGACTCGAACCTCAACTAATTCATGAAAGCAACAACAATACAAGAGGCTGGAACAAGAAATGCAAATAAACCAAAGGAATTAAATTCGGACAGCAACCAACAAGAGGAAACCCTAATGACTCCACACAACAACCCTAGGACTAGGATTTTTTTTCCTTTTTGCTGGATTAGAACCGAATAGAAACAAGACACAAACACAAACTAAGAATCAAGAATAAGACTCAAAAGTTGGAATTAAAAGGGATATAACCTGAATACCATCAACCTTGCTCTGATGCCAACTGATACGATCTCTGTTGCATATGAAACTCATGATCAATAAGCCCGGATCATGATGGTGATATTCAAGCTTGGCAGCAAAAAACCTACAACCCAATCTAACCCCTGAGGTGCAAACTGCTTGATATTATCTCAACCTACGACCTAACGAGTTAGCGAACCAAGGTTTGATAGAGTGGCACCACAATCAAGTGCGATTCTGGATTTATAAGCCAAGAATTGAACACTCAAAAGAACCTCTAAAGTATTCAAAAGGAGCTCACGAAAAGCCAAGAGAAAAGCTCTCAATTCGTTGGAAAATTTCGATATATTTCTAGAAAAAATGTTTTTAGCTCTTTTATAGAGTTTACAAGACGCTTAACCAACTCCAACTAGGAAACTAATTGACTATTTCAGTCCCTAAGACTTTCCTAAGCTGGCAAAACATATTAACCTAAAAAATGCCAAGAAAAAGTCATGAAAAATGTCTGAAAATAATACTAAACTAATTCGGCACCTAACTAAGACAAAGCTAGCCGAATGCCACAACTTCAACTACTTCATCAAATGACTAAACAAACAAATCTAAGGACTAGTTTGCTGGACCACTTGGAGCAACGTAACAATCGAATGTTCTTCTTGATTAAGATCGTCAACTATCTTAGAACCTTCAATTGATTCACAAACAACATGAACTAATGCGTTGAGTTGGTTGTTAAGCTTGGCTCACAAGCTAGCTAGTAACGGAACCAAATTGAATTGGATCATCTTCAACTTGATCGACAGCTTGCATGTCCTGATCAGCTAGTTTTACTTTTAGTTATCTAAACATAGATTTCCATTTTATGCTTCCTGTTACTGTAGACACCAAATTTTTGATATTTTTCAATATTTTCTTGAAATTTTATTTATTTATTTGTCATTTATTTTAATGTAATCTAACATCGATTTTTCTTAATTTTGTAGGTTTTTCAAAAATAAGAAAAAATAGAAAATCAAGAAAGAAGAAAAAGAATGCAAAAAGAAAGATCAAGTCCAGTAAAATAAAAAACCTAAGCTAGTGACCCAAAGCAAAGATCCTAACCAATTTATTGCAAACTAGTAGAAGTATATTGTGCTTGCGCACGGTGAAGAATTTATGTAATACCCACAATGAGCTGATATAATGGTTAATAAAGTACTATAACTGATATTTGCAGTATGATGTGTATAAATTATGTGGTGTGGGTGAAATAATTATAAAGATGGCAAAAAGGATAAACTAACTGCCATCTCAAATGACATCACCATCTCAATCAAGAATCCAGAGGTCCATCATGCAAAATGGTTTCATTTGAAACCATTTTTTTGCCATGGAATATGAAATTTGGTAACCAACGGATCGCAATCATAAACTAACCATATGGAGAACCAGTTATTAATTAAAGCAGATAATTAAGTTAGAATATAGTAAACTTAATCCATTCGTCTGATCCCTAGTCTAATAGATATAGTAGGAAACAAGTGCTAATAACCATCAACTATCACTGCAAGTTAGTTTGGAACATAGTTGCGTGCATAGTTAGGTTGATAGTTACATGAAAAGGCAAGAAAAGTGCATTTGGCATCAAGTTCATCAGAGGGGTAATGTTGTCTCAAATTGGTATGATCTTAGCAGCATTCTTGTGTCTTGAAAAAAGTACTTTTCTGGTCCATTTTCAGCACAGATGATAACTTGGTAATCCAGCATTGCTTTTGGGAGGAAGAATAATAGATCATTTATTTCTGCACCAGTTTGGTTCACAAATTCGGTCCAGTAGTCTACGAGATAATTGTTGTCATAATGTGGCTGGGCATGGAGTATTGTCGGTGCAGTTGGATGATTGGAGCAATAGTATTTTTCTATTTTTTTTGTGGTGAGTCAGAATGACAATTTCTATTAAGAAATGCAGCGAGTTTGTTTGTTTGTAGTATGAGCTATACGAGGGACAATGTAAAGAGAGATATACCAGTTGAAGGATGTCTTCAAGAGTAAGTCAGTGGAAAAAGGCTGTGGCAGTTAGATCTTGTGTGAAGTTGTTTGGTAAGCTAGTGATAATTTCTTGATAGATGCAGGTAGATTTGTCGAAATGCACGTGTGCAAATGGATTTGCTTGTGCTTTGTGTGTGAGTTGCATGGTCCATGGATATGTTCACTACTGACAATTTTTTCCAAAGATGGCTATATTGAATTCCTGTTTGCCAGATGTTTAAAGAGAATGGCATCACCTATGTTGAGATCATGGTCTTTTGCGAAGTTTGTCCAACCCTGATTGAATTCAAAGTTGGTCAATGAAATGAGCCATTCTTTGTCCTTTGCTTTGACCGTTAGAAAGATTTGTTTGCATTGGCAAATTGTTTCGATGAGGCAATCCGGAACAGGCTGGCAAGAAAATTCTCATGTTAGTTGTTTGAGGTAAAATTGTCTGTTTATGTAGAGCTTTGGTATTTTGTGTTAGGGTTTTACTAGTCTTTTGTTCTTTGCAAAGTGAAATTGTAAAGCAGCATGGTTGCAGTCCATAGGTGTGAGGACTAGCCAAAGGAAGGCTGACTTCTATGTTGACAATAACAGAAATAGTAATTAAGTGTAACAGGGGATGTAAGTAATGGATGAATAGAATGGCAAATATAAGATTTACCTGGTGAGTATGGTTAAATGAATAGCAGAATTCGTTCTAGCCAGTAGGAAATTGACATAGTATTCCTAAATTCAAGAATCCCTACGTCTTCAATTAGGTTGGAGTGTTGCTCAGCGAATGCGACATCGTATTTGTAGGTATAATGCTTAGTATCTCGCTGTAAAGCTGTAGCAACAAGTGTTCTAGCTCTAAATTATGTGATTAAATAGTCTTTGTATATTTTCTATCTTTGTGGGCTAATTCTAGGGGTAATTGTCCAGGAAATGAATGGATCATAGTCCACAGTAGTGCAGAATGTATTTGCTACTAATTTGCATCATTTGCGATGAAACCAGACAAAAATAGCTTGCCTGGAAAAGGAACTACTTTAAACTTGTCTGACTTTTTTTCTGGGGCTGCTTTGAAGAGATGCAGAGCTTAATTGTCTAGTTTCATCTGATTCGTCAAATTTTTGAAGAAGACAAGCTTTAGGTTTGGAAGAAGAGCTTTCACCTGTTGAAAAAGTGTGAGGACCCAAATTTTACTAACATTTATTTTATTTTACTGGCTTATTTAATTATTTGTTCAACTGTTTACTCCGAATAATTTATTTAAACCATTTTAAATCTATTTACATGGAACAAGGTCTCACTTATATTTTTAAAATGTTCTGTTAGCAAATTTAATTATTCTGCGGCTCGACTAGTAAGGAATAGCGAATACACGTTATTCGAGGCGATATTCGGTCCGAGAGTGCAATAATCTTGGAGAATTAAGAATGATTAATAATAGATTAAGAAAATTCAATTGAGGGATTAGACGTGAGTGAGTGAAATTAAGCTTTTACCGCGCGCGCGTCGAAAGTTTCTCGGAAGTCGTGCCGGTCCGATTAATTGGAGAATTGAGAAATTTATATTAGACTCTTAAGTATGAGTAATTAAAGTGTTAGAGGAAATACCTTGGAGGATTAGTGTATGAGTGTATCAAACATGAGAGAAAAGTGGTAGTACAAAACCCTATTACGACACTATTTGTGAGGACTCGAAATTTTCTTATTTTTATTTTATTTTTCTGGCTTAATTAATTATTTACTCACCCGTTTTCTCTGAATAATTTATTTCAACCATTTTAAACTTATTTACATGGAACTATGGCTTACATGTATTTTTAAAATGACTTGTTACAAAAATTAATTTTTGGTAAGCTCGTTTAGTGAGAATAGTGAATACGCGTTTGGAGACAATAATCGAATCGAGGATACAATAAGTTTGGAAAATTGGAGACTTGTTCATTAGTCTTGGAATAGGTATTTTTATGTTTAAGTGCTCAAGTGTTAGTTAGTTATATTATCGTTATAAGAATTTATTAGAAATTTCACTCTATCGCGCTTAAATTGGAGCACGCGTTTTCGTGCGCGCGATTAATTGAGGGACCAAGACCTTTATTTTGGGGCTATTAAGAATGAATAATAATAGTATGAATGCAAGTGCATTAGAGGTTTAGTGCACTAGTGAAACAAACTCGAGAGGAATCGAGCGCGAAACGCGCGCGAGGGGAGAGTTGACTTTTGGAGCAATTCTTGTCCACAAACTTATAAGCTTCACAAGGAAGCTTCTTCAACGCCACTTCCTTGCTTCCTCATAACAGCTGAGCTTCACCAAGAAAAATGTGACAGCCCCACCTTCCCCTAAGGCGGACCAAAGGGGTTAGCGGACTGCCTGCCCGGCTCTCGCCAGGACTACTAAGACGGTAAAACACAAACTCAAGTCGATCCGGAATCTATTGGCGCGCTTACCCAAACCAACAATCATGAAACGGAAAACGAAAATTGAAACGGAAAGCGAATAGTGACTGCCACGTCACAATCCGACCAAGACCCAATCGAAGATAAGTAACTTCAGATAATCCTTGAAAAGGATATATACAAACCAAATACATCACATGAACATAAGTACACACTTTTACAAAACCACATTCGTATATTTACACATCCAAATGCAATATTTGAATCCAAACACAATTAGGGTTTCCAATCATGGAGAAGCTATACAAAAATCTCTAAACTAGCTCAACTCATTCTTCAAAAGCAAAAGTCCAAAAGATAGTTCCCTGTAAGGAAAACAAAATTTAACGGAGTGAACTTTCACCCAATGAGGTACTGTCACGGAAATATACCAGGATCACATAAACACAAGAATATTCAATCCAAATAAGTTCATCAAGTGAGTAAAATCAACACCACACAACTATAGAGAATAAAAGGATACGGACGGCTCTAAAGAGCCCTTTTCCTCTTTTGCCATGCTTGATCTCATCTCATTGACTCTCCGTCAATGTATACAGTGTAATCATAACCGTAGACTCCTCTTTACTCCAATATTCCGTCCACCACACATTCCCCTTACCGGGCCTGAACACCAAGCAGTACATAATTGCTAATACTCGAGTATACCGGAATCAGGGGTCTCATAACCAAAGATTCCCAAATACAGTCCCCATGGCTTGTCAAATGTCCTCGACCAAGTCCTTACCGGCTCGAGTCAATTGATTTCCAATGAGGTAGAGCTCAGAGTTAACAGTAAAGGTCCAACGTGAACAGTAAAGGTCGTTGGATACACGTCTAAACGACACCAAATTGAGTACAATTGTGACGCCCCGAAAGAATGAGTGCAAGAACCCGAAAATTTTCTAAGTTTCTAGGGTTTATTTTATTGATCTCCCGCCTTTTCGACATTTTCTTTATTAGACAATTCCCCAGAGAATTTTATTGAGTAAATATAGTTTTTAGATGATTTTTCTAGTATCAGTTAGTTTTTGAGAAATTAAGAACATATATCGGACGTGGGACCCACTAGTGCGGAAAGTTCGGTAAATTTCGGCCAGTTAGGTTAAGTTTTGGATACCGGATTTATTTTACCGGGTGTTACGAGATAATTAGAGGTTGTTATATGGATGAGTGGAGAGACAAAAGGATAACCATGTATTACTTGTAGTGACAAGTGTCACTTGGAGAATTGTTCTTACTTTTGACCACTATTCATTGCTTTACCAAATAAATCAAAAATTGACCCCAAAATCACTCAAAAATCCCAAGCTCTTGGCCGGCCACTCTTCAAGAGAAAAGAAGAAAAAAACTCTCCAAAATTCTTGCTTCAATCTTGCCCAATTCAACAAACTAACCGATTAAACTTGAAAACTCTCCATAAAAACCTCTCTCTTAGTGATTGTGAGGTGATTAGTGAAGTGGTTTGGGAGATTAAAGTGCAAAGTTCCTCCTTTTCTTGTGTTGATAAGGTGAGTGACTATGGAACCCCTCTCTTCTATCTAATGATGTTTAATTAATGACTTGTGGTGGTTATAAGTGTGATTTAGTGGATTATTTCTTGATTTTAGTTAAGATTGGTGAATTTTTCTATTTATGTGGGATTTTTCTGTTTTCATATGATTAATATTATGTGGCCATGTATGATGGTTGGAAATGGTTTAGAATGAAGCCTTGGTGTTAAGATAGCGGCTATTTGCGGAAAAATTCCGCATTTAACAAAAAATTTCGGAATTAGGGTTTCAATTTCACCCTTTCTGCCCGGTACTGTTCCTCCTAGTTAGAGGCCGAATTAGCCTTAGGTTAAAACATGAAAGTTGTAGAGACTGATGTTTTGTAGTTTCCTACAAAATTTCAACCCAATCAGAACAACGTAGCCTGTGAAAAGACCAAAATACCCTCACTGCCCTAGGATGCATTCCAGTGTTCCGTGTTAGACAATTCATCTATTTGGTTGTATTAATTCACTATGATCCATGCGGATTTAGCTATTTGCCAAAACATGAAAGTTTCAGTACTCTGTCTTAGATTTTCAACGGCACCAAGAACACCACAAACGGATCTATGAAACCTGAGTTATGGCCAAAATGGTCGCATCTATTCTAAACTCAGCATTCTGCCGTGTTTCTTGTTTTAGCCTCTGACCATGTTCTGTCCGTTTTGATAACGTATGAACTGGGTGTTGACCCCCTTCATAAGAAATGTAGATCTTGGTCTTAGCTTCGAAACAGTATAAAGTTCATCCAAATCCGAGTCCCGTAGCTCCAGTTATGACCAAAACAAGATCGGTTGTCAGAACTGCCTTCGAATTTGGACAGTTCTGATAGGAATGTTTGGACCCATTTTCCTCCATGCTCTGTATTGATTCAGCTTTTGGTCTAAACATGAAAGTTATAGCCTTATGTCCTAGCTTTCCAACGCCTTTGGAATTTCTTGATTTGGATTTGTGAGCTGTGAGTTATGGTCCAGTAAACAAACCCTGTTCGTCACCCAAACACGTAAATTTCTGGTACTGTTTTCCATAATTTCGACCTACTTCCATTCAGATCTAGATTAAGGTGTCTTCAGGAGAATTGTAGCCCTTCCTCATAGTTTCGAAACGTTGTCCTGTTCACCTTGATCCGACATTTCTAGCCTAATCTTTGATCAAAACGGTTTGAGATGGCGGATTTGGCCGTTTCCGTTTGCCGTTCCGCGCGCGCGCGTGTGTCCATCTTGCCGTTTCCGCACTTGCGTGTGTCGATTTTTGCCGTTTGGCTTGTTTTGGGTTTGTGAGTAGCCGTTTGTGATATAATGTTATAAATCTTCTATTTCAGACAGTGGTGAGCTAAGCGGAGCCGGTGGGGCCCACTACTAGAGAACACGCGCGAAGTGATTTTTGCTCTTGTACTACTTTTGTATTTTGGGTAAGTATTCGGGCCATTTTGTACATAACTTGCTTATGTGTTTAAGGGGAATGAAAGGGTGCCTAGGCGAGGGTGTACTTTATCTGTAGACACCAAATTTTTGGTTTCGAATTTTATTTTTTGTAATTAGTTCAATTTTAGATTTAATTGTTTCAATTTTAGGTTTATTTTGGTTGTTTCCTGTTTCGTGTCTCTTATTGTATTTTAATTAGTTTATGAGCATTTATTTTATCTACTAATTTGATTAAAAAAAAGAGAAAAAAAGAGAAAAATGATGAAAAATGAAAAATGGAAAAATCGCAACTTTGTTGTTTATTATTGCTAGTTTGTTTATTTTTGTCTGACGTTTCTTAAATTATTGTTTTTCTTTACTTAATATCATTTCTCATTTTTGTATTAAGTTATTATTAAAAAAAAAAAGAAAAAAAAGAAAAGAAAGGACCCGCGGCATGCAAGCTGCGTATTTTCACAGCTTGCAAAGGACAGCCGCATGCCCCATCGGAGGGCTGGATTTTGAGGAAGGGACAAACCCCCCATCCTCACCTTTGAGGTGAGGGTTTAGGGATTAGGGGGTCCTATAAAAGGGAAGAAAAATAGCAGCCGCAAAGGAGAGAGAGGGGACGGCTGAAGGGAAAAGTGAGATATAGAGAGATTCAGGAGTTGGCGGCTGGAAGAAAAAACAACGAAGAGAGAGTGAGAAGGAGCGGAGGATGAGAGGTTTGAGAAGAAAAGACTGAAAAAAAAGGGGGAAGCAAGGGTCTTGGAGCTGGGAGTAAAGGAAGCATAAAAGGTGACGGGCTGGGAAAAGAAAGGAGAACCGAGGGTTTTGAGAAGCAAGAGTGAGGGTGCGGCGGCGGAGTAAGGAAATTGGAGGGAGACTAGGGCAACGGAGCTTCGGGCAAGCGAGGGAGAAGCAACGAAAGGAGGACAGCCAGGGATAGAGAGTTGATGACGGCTGAAGGAGTGAAAGGAGGAAGCTTCGGGCAGTGGCGGGGAAGAGAAAAATTATAGGAATTTTTTCAGCTGAAAGTTGAGCCAGGTTGATTAATCTGCTCTGTTCGTGACCTTACTTCAGCAAATTCCGACCTTCATCTGGGGAAGTTTTTCTTGCTGCACCATCTACAATCAGCGGCGAACAACTGGTACTCGGGAAACATTTGGAAGACCACTGCAACGTCTTCAAATCTGGGTCTGACTTGCTGCCGTCACCTGACTTGAGGAACGGCGAACGAACGGCGAACAAAGGTTCATGCTCTATGTCTGACACTCCAAGTGTGAGTTCCTCAGTCTCCTCACGATTGACTCAATCTCCAACTACTTGCAGGTAATGAACGCCTTTTAAGTTTTGATTAATCCAATACTGTGTATGAGATTTTACTGAGTTATCACATGAGTTTGCATATGGGTTTGCTAGCTGTTTTTTTTTTGTGAGCTCTGGTTCTTCTAAAAATGTTGACCTGTGATGGTTGGAGCTTACCCACAGAGTTTGAAAAGGGCTGATGTTAGATGATTTAGGTGATGTAGTTGGAAAGTTTTGATTTTTTTTTCTGATTGTTCCATCGCTGTTTTCATCCAAAGCCAATTGCATCAGTTTTTTTTTACCACTTTTCGCATGATTTCCTTTGTTTGATCTTCACTGGCCGTGTATTCGTAATAAGGTTGTGTTCATCAAGTCTGTTTACACTTGAAGGAGTTTGTTGGCTTGATGTGAGGTTACGTGAGATATTTGAGTGGAGAAGAGCTGCTAATTTGCAGCAGAGCTTGCCGAAAGAAATTGCAGAAACTCTTGTTCCTCAAAGTCATTTGATCTGTCCCCTACCTTTGTTTCAAGCCTTTGCATTTTGTTTTTTTGATTGAGTGAAGATATGCTTGGGTTATTTGCATGAATGTAGATTCGGCCAAATAAGTAGGAAATTGAATGAGACTGCATAGCCGTAAGATCGCAGAATGTTATTTCGATGCTTTGCATGATCTCCTGTCCGAGCTTCTGATGTTTAAACATAAGAGTCTCATGTTGAAAAGAATGCAGAATGCTTGATGTTTCTGTTGTCGTTTTCTTAGATTTTTGTCCAGCTGAGATCTGATGCATAATTTTCTGCTGCAACAAGCTCGAAGCTCTCGGCTTGTTGCAGCAGCGTGGACAGACCTTTTTCTTTTTCCTTGGTTTGCTGAAGTTTTGGTTGGCTTGAAGTGTTTGATCTGTTTGCTATTTGCCTGAGATGTTGTGAGAATGTTTGGGAGCTTAGCAGTAGAGGCTAGCAGTTTGCTTGGTCTGTGGTTGCCGAAAGAAAAATCTTGCTGCAGTTTTCTTCCTTTCTTTTGTTGTCGGTCAAACCAGATTTGCCACCTTAATCCTGCAAACAAAATTTCACGTTTTGACTCAATCAGCAATTTCTGGTTTAATACACTTGTTTGTATGATGAAACGGATGGAGTTGCTGCTGGAAATTGCCGCAGGTTTGGAAACAAAAGACAGCAGCCCTCGTTTTTCAATTGCAGAAGCATTCTAAAGAAGAAAGCTTCGTGTGCATGCATGCATAATTTCTGGAAAAATTACGCTTTGGCCCCCTAAGTCTCCCCTTGTTCCACTAGGACCCAATCAATTGAATAATTTCATCAATTGGGTCCTTGGTAGTTTAATTTTACTATTTTTCGTTGTTTGTTTGCTTCAATTAACTACCATGCTTTGTTTCAATTGCGCTTAAGTCATGACTTTAGGGACTTTATGATCAAGTGAGCTTTGTTTTGCACATTTCTTTTAATTTTTCTTAAATAAAGTGGTACCTTGACCTTTTTATTGTTTTGAAGCCATTTTTACTTCATTTGATTACAAACGGGGGGAGGTACAACTTCTTTTATCCCTTTTTGTCTCTCCTATGTGATCCAACGTGCTAAGTGAGAATTGCATGTCTACTTTGCTTTACTTGCCTTTCTTTAATCCTTTTCATTTGTTTCATTACTTTTGCTTTTATTAAGCTATTCCTTTATGGGGTATGTGTACACCTCTTGGCTTGTAATAGTTAGGGCCTGGCGAGCATTTTTGTCCATTTTCCCCTTCCCCTTTTGTTTTAGTTAGCGAATGTAATAGGTTGATTGCTTGCTTTTGTTGCTACGTGTTAATTTGCTTTATTAGGCTCTTGCATTTAGTCGAGCATGCTAAGTGTTATGTGCTACGTGTTTCTAGGTGATTGGCATGTCTACTTGCTTTCTATAGTCATAGATGAATGTAATGAATGCGCGTCACCACACTAGTCCAACGCTAGTTGTGGCTCATTGTCCCGTTTTCCACTAGTCCAACGCTAGTAGGAATTCATAGATATGGGCTAGTCCAACGTTAGACCCTTAGGAATTTCCCTCGCTAGTTCATACTTGCATGTTTCACTACATTTCATGCATTTTTCTTAGTTTTCTAGCATTTGGCATGATCCTCCAATCCTTTCCCCTTCATTTTAGACTTTTGCATCTTCATGCTAGTTATAGGGTCCATTTGCTTGAGGGTCCCCTTTCGATAAGGGAAACGAGCGAGTGTGGCTACGAAATAACCTTAGCACGCTAGTTCTTCCTTCTAATCAAAGGGAAAATTAAAGTCGTGCAATTAGGAGTCATTCCCGTACCCGACTTGATGCATACCCCTAGGTTCATGCACTTTCATTCTTATCATATCACTTTCTCACTTTCTTTATCCACATTCTCTCACTACTTATATTTTTCGCAATCCACATGCCATGTTCACACACTTCCCCTATCACTCATTTATTTTCTATCTCACAAATTGCACCCAATTGCACTTATATGTATCTACTATTATATTTTCATCCATTTGCACACAAACACCTTTATTTTCCCAATTTGCACACATGCACTTGTCTTACATTCGCACACATGCACGTTTTCTTACATTTTCACACCTGCACTCATATTTGAGTCCTCATTTGCATCATTCGCGACCTCTATGAGGGCTTTCCTTATTGGCCACCACAACTCATGTGGTTGGGACCAAAAAGCCTCATAAGAGACATTTAGAATTAGGATTGCATTATTCTCACATTCATTAGCCCCATCCAACATGCGACGCATACTTTGGGTAGAAAATTGGAAAAAGAAGGGCTAAGTCACGCAACTAGCTTTGGCTAGGGTAAGGGAGTGCCTTAGGCTTTGCCTTTGCCTTCTCCCTTATTAAATGTGACCCCCGATCCCTCGCTTTGGTTACGTAGACCTAAAAGTTCTTAAAAAGGGGTTTGTTTACTTTGCTTTTCCAAAAAATCACTTTTTTGGGTGACTTGGTACACCCTAACTCTATACCAAGTGGCGACTCCATTTTCCATTCAAAAACCCTTTTTGAACTTTGTTTGGCCAAATCGTCGCATTTTCAAGTCTCACGGCCTTTTATCTTCACTCTCACACACATTCACATACACACTACTTTCACACACTATCGAAAAGTGGGGCGCGACATTATCGCACTCGACCTAAACCCTAATTTACGTGCATATTTATACATGACATGTCTAAATGAATTATTTTGGGTTTGAACCCCTTGAGCTTGGAGCTTGGGGTGACTTTTGTGAGTTCGTGAAGTATGTTGAAGTTGTGGGCCCGATCTCAAGACCTGGATGGACTATTCGAGCCGGCCGGGGCTTGGTCGGAGCCAGTCCAACCTAGTCTGAGGTCACCAAGTTCGTAGGTTCCAGTTGTGAACCAAGTTTGTGACCCGAGCTTGTGACTCAAGCTCAAGTTTGTGATTTCGTTCGCCCGGGAAAGTTTGTGAGGTGACTGGCCAGTGAGAGTGATAAGGTGTTCGGTGGGTGTACAAGTGGAGTTCTACGGACCTTATTTATGGTCGACGGAGTGTCGACAGGAGATCACGCATGGCAAATGACTTGGCTTTGGAGCCAACCTGTATCCTTCCTGTGTATTGTTACTTTTGTGCTTGACTTGACATTTTGTGGAATAGCTATTTCTTTAAATGTGAAATTTTACGCTTTTACCCCTGTTTACTTACTAAGCTTCTAGCTTACCCCGTTTCCTTTGTTTTCCTTAGCAGGGGACGACGAGGGGAACTTTTGGACACTGCCACTAGTATAGTTAGGTTTAGTTTGTATTAGTTGGACAGTTAAGATGTTCCTTTTGTTTTGGTGATTTGTATAAGGACCCACCTTAGGGTCCACCCTATGTTGGTTGTTGTTATAATGTAAATAGTGATTTGAATAGCTACTTTTGGGAATGTAAATATGTGACAGCCCCACCTCACCCTAAGGCGAACCAAAGGGTTCGGCGGACCGCCTGCCCAACTCTCGCCGGGACTACGGGGTCAAATCACTCCCAACTCTATAGCACGCATGATAGAAACCAAAGAAAACGAACGATTGGGAAACCTCCTGATGTGTGCACGGACCTTAGCCCAAGTAATAACCCAGTCCGAGTTCCATTGGGCCCAGTCACACATGCACGAGCCAAGCTCTTCAAAGAATCCCTCCAAGCCCTTGTTCGAATTGTCCAAGACCAACATAGAGTCCATAGAGATATTGAAGGCTTGGAAGGAGACAATCAAGTTATCTATACCATGATCCAAGCCCATGAAGAGTTAAGTGGGCCTCCAAGTGAGTTGGCCGAATAGGGCCTTAGGCCTTGGTGTTAGAGTGCAGTTATTTAGAGTTGGATTAGTTATTTAGTAGAGCATGGGTCGGCCCATCTTGACCCCAAGATGGCCGAATTTCCCTTCCTTGTTTTCCTTAGGGTTTTAGTAACCCTTAGCCTATAAATAGGCTTGCTTTGTAAGGTTTTAGGGAGCCGTTTTATGATAATACACTTTGTTTTTGTTTCTCTTACATGGAGAGTACAATTCCATTACTTGCATTGGCAAGGGTTCTTGAGCAATCTCGTGATCGTCCTTGATTGTTCTACCGACCTATCCACTTGAGTAATCACCTCTGTGGAGTCGTCGTTCTACCGCCTTTAATCAAATCGTGTCGTCCGTTTGATTCTAGGTTCCGCAAACCAAGCGTAGGACAACCTCGCTAGATCCTTGGGCAAACGTGCTACGTGTCTCGAAACGAGTTGATCGAGGAACGTATCACCTCCAAGTTAAATGTAACTTGCCAACCCATAATATTGTCAAAATCCCTGCCGATTTTTTTTTCCTTTTCACACTTGGATACTATACTCGTCCGAAACCTCAGTAATTTCATTAAACTCCACGTAGCCATAAAGAATGAACACATTCGAGCGGGGTAACACATGTACATGATTAAACACTTTTATATATATATATAAATACATGATTGCAAATTTACAAATCAAAAGGGAGTTGTTGGATCGAAATACATTCAAGGTTTCGATCTATTGAGGAGCTATACAAAAGAATATATATCTAGCTCAACTCATGCTTCCAAACATCATTGTTCCCAAAAGATTTTCCTGTAAGGAAAACAAGGATAACAAAACGGGGTGAGCTATAAGCTCAATGAGGTACCAAAAATAATAACAGTCAAGGACCAAGGAACTTCATGCTCAATTAATTACATAGGTGTACCAAAGAAGGAGATATGTAAACAACTTAGATAGAAAGGATACAGATGGCTCTCAGGAGCCAATTTCCCGTTGCAGTACTTGATCCGACTACGTTGACCCTCCGTCAACTTCCAACTAAAGAAAACCAGTCCAGTACAACACCGCTTTAACGCCGAATCCCGTTCACCATTCATACCCCCTTACCGGGCCCGAACGCCAAATAGAAACAGGAATGGTAATACTCGAGTATACCGGAATCAAGAGTCTCAATACTCAAAGATTCCATAAAAACAGGCACCCACGGATTGTCAATTTTCTCGACCAAGCCCTTGCATGGCTCGATTTAATTAACTCCCCATGAGGTTGAGCTCAGGTTTAACAGGACGATCAAGTTTAACAGGACGATCGTGGACACACTTCCAAACGATCGCATAACAAGTGCAAGTAACAAGTTCAAGTACATAAGAAGTACAAGTAATAGATTCCAGTTTGTTCAGTACAGGCAAGAGAACGAGTGTGATAAAGTACACCCTCGTCTCATACAAGATAAACAGTCAGGAAAGATATTCAAATAGCATGTTGCAAGTACAGAAAACCAGTTTAGCAATAACTCAGGGGAGTGGTGCACTCACCTGATCAAACAAGGATAATTTCAAAAGTTTCCTTCCCAAGTGTGGCTTTACTCGTCGTTACCTCCTAGAACAA
Organism: Coffea eugenioides; assembly: GCF_003713205.1. Lineage (NCBI taxonomy): Eukaryota > Viridiplantae > Streptophyta > Magnoliopsida > Gentianales > Rubiaceae > Coffea > Coffea eugenioides. The sequence goes on along the minus strand of NC_040042.1, from coordinate 19,726,889 downwards.
TCAAGGCAAACACTTAAGACTCGACTCCAAGACCGAGTATGGAATTCGCAAGTGAGACTCGGTTACGAGCCATATGCCTAGTCAAAAGAACCATTAATGCAAAGCAAAGAGGTGACCTCGGAGTGAAAAGGTAACAATTAGTCTTAAAAGCATGAACAACCTCAAAGCCCTTCCTACAATGACTGACCAATTCCAAATTTGAAGTAGATAATGAAAGCAAGATCAATACTAGGAAAACAGAATTTTTCCAGTTCCGCGCGACCTTATATGAAAAATCATATCTCAAGTTTTGTAAGTCCAAAATTAATAAAAGTTATACCGTTGGAAAATACATTCAAAGGGCTATAACTTTCCAGAAAACACTATTGTAAGATTCAGAACATAAGTCAGTCGAATTCAAGTCGCAAGTTGCTGCTTTATCCAGTGGAGGACAGAACAGGTACAAGATTACAGTCAAATTTGAAAAATCACCATAAATTGGACAGATAGAAACAGGATCTGAAATTTACACGGTTTATAGCCCTATGAATCTAGTTTAAAACGCAACAAACGGAACTCAATTCTGACATTTCAACATCAAGATATAGCAAATCTCCCGAGACTGCACCGATGCTCCTGCAAACATTTGGACAGCACTTCCCCTTGTCTTTCTTTACTTTTCCAACCAAGCCTCAACACCCAATCACAAACTATCAAATACCTTTAATTAGAGCCACAATACCTTTCAAAACAACCAAATGGTAGCTCAACAAAGGAACCCTAGAAAAGCCCCAATTATAAACCTTAAAACCAAAAGACAGTTTTGACGTCATTTAGCGGAATGGACACAACTGGAGTTACACTTATCGGATTGGGGTGAAATTTACACCTTTTCGAAGCTAAGAGAAAAGGCTACAATATTGAAGAAGGCCACTCAGTCCAGTTTGCAATGTATCTAGGTAAAATTTACCAAAATAACCCCAGATTTTCCAATTCGAAGTTTACTGTGGCAGTCCTGATTCATTCAATCATATCTCAGCATACACAACTCCAATTCAAGTGATTCCAAAGCCATTTGAAAGCTAAGATACAAGGCTATAAATGATAAGAAGACATTGGCAACCAAATCAGTAGTATTCCTGGTCAAAACAACCAATTACAGAAGCTGATTAGCATGTTCAGATAGAAACAGGGCATCAGGGGTATTTCGGTCTTTTCACAAGTTACGTTGCGCCGATTGAGCTGAAATTTTGCAGGAAACTATAAAACATCATTCTCTACAACTTTCATGTTTTAACTCAAGGCTAATTAGGCCTCTAACTAGGAGCAACAGTGCCGGCCAGAATGGGAAAAATTGTAAACCCTAATCTGGAAATTTTTCTATACAAGCTGAAATTCTTTGAAGGCAAGCAAAACTAGCATTCTCAAGCTCAAAATTGCTCATAACAGCTACCAAATCATGCCCAAACATTAATCATCATATGAGGACAGAAATTTTACTATAAAAACTGAAATTCACCATAACCCTACTTAAAACCATAAACTTATCCACAAAACTACACCTTTAACCTCTCCAATCCATTAATTGACAATTATCAAGAGTAAAAGGAAAGTTCTAGGGAATTTACCTTGAAACTTGAGGAAAGATGATAGCTTAGGTTTTCTTCTCCAAAAATCACTCCACCACAATCTTTAATCTAACCCAAAGAGCAACTTATATGGAGAGGTTTGCAAGATTTACGGTTGGAATCCAAGATTGAAGCAAGAAAGAATGGTGCAAGATGAAGTTTTTTTTTTCTTCTTTCTTCCCTCCAAGGTTCGGCCAAGACACAAGAAATTGAAGATGATTTGTGGTCAAATTTTGGTATTTAGTAAAGGTAATGAATAGTGGTCAAAATGTAAGATTTAATCATATGGTGACACTTGTCACCCTATTTAATGCATGAATATCCCTTTGTTTCCTCAACTCTCATCCATATGGTATCCTCTAATTATCTTTTAGCACCTAGTAAATTAAACCCTGTATACAAAACTTAACCCAATTGACCGAATTTTACCGAATTTTTCACACTAGCGGGTCCCACGTCCGATATACGCTCCAAAATTCTCATGAACTCATTTATACTAGAAAAATAACTTGAAAACTCTATTTGCTCATAAAAATTATCTGAAAAATTTTCCTAATAAAGAAAATGCATAAAAGGCGTGCAATTAAATAAAGTAAAGCCTAGAAAATAAGAAAATTTACGGGCTCTCACAAAATAGAACTCTTTTGGCGTTAGATATATTGTGAATAGTACGCTTGTGGGTTTATCTAGTTTTATTGTTTTGAAATTTTGAGTCCTGGCACGAGCTAGGCAGGCGTCCCGCCGATACCCTAGGGTTCGCCCTTGGGAAAGCGGGGGCGTCACAACAATCAAGAGTATTGCAAATGGTATAGTAAATAGTCAAGTAGGCCAGAGAGTACGAGAGTGGTAAAGTACACCCTCACCTCACCTAGCCCAAACAATAATCACAACTAGTCCAACCACAGAATTCAAGCACAAGGAAGCCACGGAATAACAAACATGTGAGTAGTACACTCACCAAGTCAAACAAAGCAATTTCACAAGTTTTCGCCCGACGTGAGCCTCGGATCACCGGCACTTCCTATAATAATCAAGAAAGTACAAGTAAGACTCGAACACGAGTCGAATACCTTTTTAAACGAACTATTAAGGCAAAAACCAAATATAGCATGGAAATGAAAAATATATAACATTTAGGGGTAAAAGTAGAAACAAACCCTAAAATCGTTCATTTCTATCCAATCTCAACCCAACTCACAAGAATCCAATACCCTAGACATTTGGACAGCATTTCCCCTACAATTTCAGTTTTTCCAACCTACAATCAACCATTAAAATGCATCCACAAACAACCACAAGCACCCAAACAATTCATAGGCCATTCAATATACTTCATTAGGGTCACAATACCCCTTAATCATAGCCAATTAGAAGCTCAACAATCAACCATAGAAAACCCCCAATTAGAAACCCTAAATCTGAAATTTTCCGCACAAGCCGAAATTTTCCGCAATTAACGCACAAGAGAGCTATTTAACACCATTTAGAACCATCAATTCAAGCCCAACCATATCCATCATAGGAAAACAGAAAAATTCCCACAAAAATCAGAAAATTGGCTAACTTCACTCTAATCCATAAAATCTTCTATAAAATCAACTAATTAGCTACCATAAGGCACCAATTGGCCATTATTAGGAACAAAGAGTGAGTTTCAAGCAAAATACCTTAACTCTTCAAGAAAGGTAGTAGCTTAGGGCTTTTTCTTCCAAAACAACTCCACCAAATCCTTCAAACTCCCTTAGCAAGTCAATTTTGTGGACTAATTCACGAAATAATCGGTTGGTTTTCAAGATTTGTGCAAGAATAGAAGATGAAAGGTTGAAGCTTTCTTTTCTTTTCCTTCTAGAGAGGTTCGGCCAAGGGAGATAGAGAATGAAGATTATTTGGGTCAAAATTAGTCTTTTAGTAAAGTTAAAGAAAGTGATGATGGTTGTTACCTTCCTCTCTCTTATAGGGGACCTTCTCTCTCTAAAAAGAGAGCTTTTCTTTCCATTGTGGAAGATCTGAAAAGTTACTGAGTAGCAATAAAGAATTAAAAGACTCAACCTTTTTCACTTTCAGACAAATCTCTCATCACTTCCACTTTGATGTAGAAGGTTCTGTGTCGGATTCCTATTTTAGCAAGTAGGAGGGAAGTGTCACTATTCTGAGGAGCAGTTTGTACTTGACACCCATAATACTACATCATGGGGTTCCATTAAAGCTGCTGCAAATGGAGGTTCCAGATCTAAAGGAGAAGACGATGCATCAATGGTGTGGGTTTTCACTGGCAGGTCAGCTCACGGACATTGTCTATTCTTACCTTGTTTGGTAATGTAGGTGCATTAGAGGTAGGTTCATCTTGTTTTGGTCTGTCGTTGTCTTTTCTGTGTCTTACCTTGAGAATAACAGATTTGTTTAATCTCCCAGTTTGGGGTTATCGGGTTTCTGTTCAGTTTCGTGTGTGTGTGAGAATTTTACCATCTCTACCTCCTTTCAAGCCCAATGGCTGAGGAGATAGCGGATATTCTGAAAGGTTTCACCCTCTCCAGTAAAGAAATGCAGGTTACTGAGATTGGAACAGAGGAGTTAACACTAGGTATAAAGGAATGTCAAGGCAGCTTGCTAGGGAAGATTGTGGGAGAGAAGATAGCCAACTATATAGGAGTCAAGAACTTTGTTACTGCTGCATGGGGTTACCCCAAAGATATGATTGTTGCGGAGTTAGGACCGAACCTGTTTCAATTCTTTTTGCCTAAGGAGGGTGATAGGGATAGAATAGTTAAGGGAGGTCCTTGGATTTTGGATAACCAGTTATTAGTGATGAATAAATGGTATGAGGGGATAGAAGATGATGTTAAAGCCTTTAATACTGCATCATTATGTGCAAGTCTGGAATCTTCCTGTCCATTGCATTTCTAAGGAAGTTGGTAAGAAGATAGGCTCTGTTTTTCATCTGGTTAGGGATGTCATTATACGCCAAACAGGAGGAAAAGAGGGTAGGCACCTCAAGTTAGCTGTTTAGGTCGACATAGATCAATCCCTGTTAAGAGGCACCTCTATTAAGGTGGCTGGTGTGACTAAATGGGTTCAATTTAAGTATGAGAGATGCCCGGATTTTTGCTATAGGTGTGGAAGAATAGGACATAGTGAGATATCTTGCGGGATGGCAGGAGGGGTGATTGAAGGGAAAAAGGATAACGAATATGGGAGCTGGATGAGGGCGGGAAATAGGAACGCGAAAATGGGGCCACAGAAAAACCAAACAGGGGTTTTGTTAATACTCCAAGTCAGCACTGGAGATACCAGCAGGGAGAATGGGTAGAGATTGAGAGGGGGGAGAGTCTTCCCAATATACAGGTGGTGGAGAGCAATAAAGGACTGGCAGAGGAGAGTAACAGGAATAGGGGACAGGAGTTGGTAGTAGGTCAGAGAGAGGCGTCGAGAGTTACACCCGCTCATACCTTACCATTCCCTAGCCAGATAGGAGGAGTGAAGGTAGAGGTCCCTATGTCCACTTCAGAAGGGGGGTTAACAAAGAATGAAGAAGAGCTGGCGGGGAAGGAAAAGGTTGGACAACCGCTCATGGAAGTGGATAGAGAACGAGATACTATTTTGAGGGAGCAGCAGATGCATTTCAAGGTGCAGGCTGACACTGAGGAGGCAAAAAATGAGCCTATGGTCATGCAAGTAGATGATGTGAGCATCACTAAGCAGCAAGAGGTTGTTAGGAAGCATATTAGAAGGGCTCAGAGACCTCTGAGAGCTCCTAGTAAACGTAAACAGGCTTTAAAAGGGATCAGTATTAATCTGGGGAATCTGAAAAACCTTGGGAAGAGAAAAATTAATGAATTGGAAGTGGATTTGGATATTGATAAGGGTGAAGACCTGCAAAAGAAAAAGAGTAAGCTCGACATAGTTGGAGGTTCAGAGGATTTAGGGGCAGAGGGTGAAGGATCCTTCCCTATAAGGACCCCAGGGGGTAAATGAGGGTCCAGGTGTGGAATTGCCAAGGAGTGGGGAGCCCCTTGACAGTTCCCCAGTTGAGAGAGGTTAATAACCTCTTCTCTCCAAGTTTAGTGTTTTTAAGTGAGACCAAAAATAGGACTAGATATTTAGAAAAAGTGAAAAACATTTTAAGATTTGAAGAAATGGTGGTGGTTGAGGCTATGCATAAGGCAGGAGGTATGGCTTTTTTCTGGAAAGATGAGGTGAAAATTCTTGAGGTCCTTATGACTTCCTTTACCATTGAAGCTCACGTGGAGGATATGGAAGCTAATACTGATTGGTGGTTTATAGGAATTTACGCGAGCTGTGATCATCAGATTAGAAAAGAACAATGGAAAGTCTTAGCTAATGGGAAAAGATTGTGGGGAGATAGATGGATGATAGCTGGGGATTTTAATGATTTAGTCTCCAATGACGAAAAGTGGGGAGGGATTCGTAGAGAGGAGAAATCCTTTCATGACTTCAGAGATTTTATTAATGGAAATTATTTGCTGGATATTGGATTTATTGGTCATCCGTGGACTTGGTGCAACAATTGGGAGGAAGAGGGTGAAGTCAAACAAAGGTTGGATAGAGGTCTTTGCACCTACCCCTGGTTTCAGGTGTTTGATAAGGTCAATTGCAGGCATATTGATTCTTATGCCTCGGATCATAGCATCCTGATGTTCGACACAATGATGAGCTCGAGCAGAAGGAAACACAGGTTCTTTTTCGATAAAAGATGGTTAAAACGAGAGGACATTGGGGAGGTAATCAGGATTGCTTGGGAACAGCAGGTGGAGGGGTCAAGGATGTATCAAGTGGCTACAAAGATTAAGAACTGCCGTGTAGCTCTCCTAAAATGGAAGAACAACTTCCAAGCTAACTCTAGGGACAAGATTGAGCTCATTAAAAAGCAGCTATGCGACTTGAAAGAAGTTAGAGGGAACTCTAGAAATATTAGTATGGCTGCCCTTAAGAAAGAGTTAAGTAAGGCTTACAAGGAAGAAGAGAAGCACTGGCAACAGAAATCAAGGATACAATGGCTCAAGGAAGGAGACAAAAATACAAAGTTTTTTCATGCATCTGTACAGGGAAGGAGAAGGAGAAACAGCTTGCATAAACTCCAGAGAGAGGATGGGACGTGGACAGAGAGTGAGGAGGAGTTGAGTACTGAAATAGCAGGTTACTATAGGATTTTGCTGGACAGTAATGAGGGAGGGGACTTAAATGAGGTTTTGCATGGTATTCCCCATACCATCACTGATGAATTGAATAGAAACCTGTTAAAACCAGTGTTGGAAGAAGAAATAAAATCTGTAATTTTCTCTATGAATCCAGAAAAAGCCCCTGGGATTGATGGTATGTCACCACTTTTTTTCCAAAAATTCTGGACAACCATCAAACAACAAGTGATAAAGGCTATTCAGACGTTTTTTCATACTGGCCACCTCCTAAAGAGTGTTAATCATACTATTATCACTCTAATTCCCAAAGTGCAGATTCCTACATCTCTAAAGCAATTCAGACCCATAAGTCTTTGCACTACCTTATATAAGGTGATAGCTAAAATCTTAGCAAACAGGCTCAAAAGTGTCTTGCATTGTTGCATTTGTAAAAATCAATCTGCCTTCATTCCTGGTAGGCAGATTCTTGATAATATTATGGTCTCTCATGAGTACATGCATTATTTAAAAAACAAGAAACAAGGTAAGGAGGGATTCATGGCAGTGAAGCTTGACATGTCCAAGGCGTACGATCGAGTTGAATGGAGTTTCCTGGAGGCAATAATGGAAAAAATGGGCTTCGACTGTAAATGGAGGAACTGGGTGATGGAGTGTGTGAAGTCTGTGTCGTACTCGTTTAATATAAACGGGGAGGTTAAAGAGTTTGTAATTCCAAAAAGAGGAATTAGACAAGGGGACCCTCTATCCCCTTATCTATTCCTTCTGTGCTCTGAGGGACTATCCAACCTTATCAGGAAGGCGGCAGATTCTAAGAAGCTCGCAGGGATGAAAATTAGTAGACAGGGACCTAGTATAACACACCTTCTCTTTGCAGATGACTCTGTGATCTTTTGCAAAGCTAATCTGGATCAGGCA
>NC_040042.1:19596865-19718211 GCF_003713205.1 Coffea eugenioides | reverse complement strand
TGTTTCACGAATATTCTCCAAGTGAATTTCCATTTCTTGATTCTTATTGAACGAAACGCCTAAGTTTCGAATCTTAGTCATGTTTCAAAGTTCTCAAATTGAATTTTATCGCAGATTTGGACTCCGAACCCGGAGTATAAACCAGACGTGATTACTAGGGGCACTTCATTTTGGTGAGTGCTTCCAAATACCTGATTGAACTGGACACTTGTTTCCAATACTTGATCAATATGGTTAAATGATATATGATTGGCTTGATCGGGCAAGAGTGTACTTTATCGCACTTGCCCTTATTTGATATATACTTGTTTATTGTTGAAATTGAATTGATATACTTGTTTATGTTGTGCGCACTTCCTGAAATTCCAGAAACCCTGTGGCAAGTTACTCGAGTCGAGCCGGCAAGGGCTTGGTCGATTGGGTAACGAACACTGGGTCTCTTGATTGTCGAGTGGAGTGATATCTCCTCGACTAATCGGTATACTCGAGTATTACCACCCGTGTTTATTGAGGATTTTGGGTCCAGTAGGGGGTTTGAATGGTGGACGGAGAGTAGTGTAAGTGGTGCTCTAGTGGATTGGTTCCTTTACTTGAAAGTTGACGGAGTGTCAACTATTACGTGATCAAGCTCCTGATGATGAATGGAAGTTGGCTCCTGAGAGCCATCCGTATCCTTATTGTGAGAACCCGTAAATTCCTCATAAAATCCACTAAGAAAATATTTCTAAGCCAGAAAATGCAGAAAACATGCAATTAAGGGGAAATAAACCCTAGGAAAATAATTAAGGTTTTACGGGTTCTCACACTCTCCCCCCCTTGAAAGAATTTCGTCCTCGAAATTCCTTATCAGCGGAATCCCTCAAATCTAAGGTACCCAACGGATCAAGCAAATGACTAGCCCAAATTGCCTACCTAGGCTCTCATCTCTTCCGTATCCGGGCACAAGAATCCCATCTAAGATAATTCACAACTCGAGCCGGCCGGTCCCAAGAGTAAACCATCCTTATTAAAGATTCCTACCCGACATACATACCTAGTTTCCTCGAGTCCCATGATAATGATTCGCACACTTATCACATGCCCGGTTCATAACTTACGCTCAAACGAGCACTTAAACACATTCATGAAATTAGGACCACAACACCACTTGGCCCAGTCTCACTCCGCGCAGAGACCGCGCGAAGTGGCTCTGATACCACTTGTAACAGCCCCACTTTCCCCTAAGGCGAACCAAAGGGGTTAGCGGACTGCCTGCCCAGCTCTCGCCAGGACTACGGATCAGATTAGAGCTATCCGCTTCAACCCGGAACTTACAAACTCGCGTAAACAAATCAAAATAGTAAAACAACCCAAGATAAAATGAGATGAAATTCGGAGCCGGCCATGAATAGTAACCGACCCGTCAGAACCCAACCGAAATAGCTAACAAACATTTTCATCTGATCTTTAGCGTTTACAAATCAAAATGACATACAAAAGCTTTCAAAAGATAATACATATACACGGTTTGCCAACTCAAAAGAGAAACGGCCCAAAAAGTACACTTAGGGTTTTAATACATGAGCTATACAAAAGATATGTTCAACTAGCTCAAGTCGGCAACCGATTATCAAATCCAGTCCAAAAGTATTTATTTTTCCTGTAAGGAAAACAAAAGGAACAGAACGGGGTGAGCTTGCGCTCAATGAGGTACCAAACAGATAGCATTAAAATCATGGCATTTCACATTTAACAAATCAGATACACATGTCAGATGTAAAGCAAAGGAACCAATGATTCAAATCAGAAGGATACGGGTGGCTCTCAGGAGCCAAATTTCCAGCGCAATACTTGATCCAAACCGGTTGACTCTCCATCAACGTATATAGAACCAATGCGTCCGTAGACCCCTCTTATCACCGAATTCCGTCCACCAAACACCCCTTTACCGGGCCCGCTCACCTCAAACGAACAAAATGGTAATACTCGAGTATACCCGGAATCAAGGGTCTTAATACCCAAAATCCCCGAACAGACTACCGTGGTTCGTTATCTAATCGTCCAGGCCCTTGCCGGCCCGACTCGAATAACTTAGCCACAGGATTGAGCTCATAGGTCATAGAAATCCGAACAGATGCAGACACAGATAACAGATTCAAATTTTGCATAGTAAATTGGCATATGAACAGACTAGAGAACGATTGTGATAAAGTACACCCTCGTCTCGAACAAATAAACAGATTGCAGAGCAGAAATCAAGTTAAACAGCAATGGAGGGGAGTGGTACACTCACCGGCTCAACTTCAAAAGTTTTCACTTCAGATTGGCCTTAATCGCCAAGAAACCCTAACATAATCAAAATAAACCAATTGAAGGTTTCATATCCAAAATCGAGTAAACGGAATGCACAAGTGAGGCTCGACTACTAGTCGTATGCCTCGCCAAAATAATTACTAATGCAAGGGTGGAAAACATGATTTTCTTGGAAACAAAAAGGTAACATGAAGACTTAGGCGCAAACAACCCAAAAGCCTTTCATTCTACCAAAAGGCAAATCCAACTTAAAGGAACCAACGGCCTAGAAAATCGGGCAGCACTTCCCCTAAAATTCTTACTTTCCAGCCATTAAGGCTTCATTATTTTTCTTCAATCACAACCCAACAACACACAGATAAGCATTTCATGTCAAGAGCCGTTCCATAGGCTCACAATATCATAAAACAAGAAACCATACCGAGCCATAAACAACACCAATTCACAACCCCAATAGGGTTTTATAAACATATACAAGCATGAAAGCAAACCAGAAATTAAGAAAGGGCTTTAACCTAAGCCTTGATAAGAAAACCGGATTTGACCTCATAATGCGGTAATGGCACAACTCTCACTACAAATGTCGGATGGGGGTGTAAGACCCACTATTTCGAAGCCAAGAAACAGAGCTACAACAATGTAGAAGGCCTCTCAGTCCAAATCCTAGAACAACTAGGTCAAAAGTGCCAAATACCAAACCAGAATTACCAAAACAGGTTTGCAAAACACACAAAACTGTAATACGTCAATCTCAGCCTACACAGGTCCAAATGCCGAAATTCCAAAGGCATAAGTTAGCTAAAACATCCAGATACATTTACTCAAAAGACACCAACTTCAAAATCCAAACCAATTCCAGTCAAAATAGGAAATTACTATCGCAGTTCGGACATTCTGTGCACCAAAAACAGCAACAGTAAAAATGGCATAACTCTCTCTATACTACTCCAAATGCCCTGAAATTTTTTAGGCACACTAAAATCATCAATACCTACAACTTTCATGTTTTGAGCAAAGTCCAATTCGGCCTCTAACTATGACCTAAAATTTCGGACAGAATGAAGAACCAAGAACCCTAATTTTCCAGATTTCTTCCAAAACAGAATTTACTTGCAATCTTCCACTTTTTCCACCTTCTAGAATCATTATATACCATTTCCAATCATCATAGATTGCCACACAATCATGCTTATATTAAAACAGAAAAATCCCCAAAAATAATAAAACTTCATCATTCAACCAAAACTCAAGATTTAATCCATAAAATTGCATCTCATACAACCTCTAAGCATGATTTAAGCATCAATTAAGGGAGGAGGGTGGTTCTTCACAACTTACCTTGAACACAAGAGAGAGAGAGCTATTGGACACCTTAACTTTCCAAACAACTCCACCAAACAACTCACAAACACTAAGTGAAGAGGTTTTATGGAGTAAAACTAAAATTAAACGGTTAAAAGTGAAGATTAAGCAAGCTTGGAGCAAAGAAATTGGAGAGCTTTTCTTCCCTTATTGCTTGAAGGTGGTCAGCCATATGAAGCTTAGAAATGAAGATATTTTGGGTCATTTTTGGTTATTTAAGTCAATGGTAAGAAAGTCTTAAGGTAGCCCAATCAAATGGTGACACTTGTCACCTAATTAATGAATCTCTATCTCTTTGTTCCCTCTCACTCCAATCCAAATAACATCCTCTACTTATCCCTTAACACCTGGTAAATTAAATCCAGTATCCAAAACTTAACCTTATTGGCCGAATTTTTCCGAACTTTTCGCCCTAGTGGGTCCCACATCCGGAATACACTCTTAATTTCTCAAAACCTATTTGATACTAGAAAAATCATCCAAAAACTATATCTGCTCATTAAAAATATCTAGAAAATTTCCCTACGAAAGAAAACGCAGAAAACAAGCCATTGAATAAATAAAACCCTAGAAAATTAGAAAATTTCCGGGTTCTCAAACTCATTTTTTTTTTCGGGGCGTCACAATCTCCCCTCCTTAAAAGAATGTCGTCCTCGACATTCCCTCTTGTACCAATCAAGTCAAGACATCACGCAAAAATCTCTCCAGAGTCAAATCAAACCCACAGTCCGGCATGCTAAACTTCAAGCCTAGGACACACTACAGAGATCTGAAGCCTAAGCTCTGATACCAATTTTCCTAGGATTTATCCCCTTTAATGGCATGTTTTCTGCATTTTCTGGCTAGAAATATTTTCTTGGGGAAATTTTTATGAGCAATTATAGTTTTTAGATAATTTTTCTAGTATTGGAGAGTTTTTAGAAAATTAAGAATATATATTGGACGTGGGACCCACTAGTGCGAAAAGTTCAGAAAAATTCGGCCAATAAGGTTAAGTTTCGGATACTGTGAAAAATTTATCGGGTGTTAAGAGATAAGTAGAGAGTGAGATTTGATTGATGAGAGAGAGAAAAGAAAGGATAGGAATGCATTTATGATAGTGACAAGTGTCACAAGATCATTGGAGTTGACTTAAGAAATACTATTCACATTTTTGACTTTTTTTGACCAAAGGATTAAATATCAAAAAAATGCCCAAAATTCACCATTTTTCTCTTCCTTGTGGCCGGCTCTCTCCTTGCAAAGAAGAAGGAAATTCCACCAACTTTCAAGCTTCCATAAGCTTCAATCTTCCATAAACAAAAGCTTAGACTAGATTTCACTCCATAAAATCCTATCTTCTAGTGCTAGTAAGGGTTGTAGTGAAGTTTGTTTGAAGCTCTAAGGTGGCCAACCTCTCTACATCTCTTGTTCTTAGGGTAAGTGATCCCGTTTTATCACTACTTCCTTATACTTAATGAGGTTATTTTGTGGCTTAAATGGTGGCATAAGTTGTTGGAAATATTTATGAATTTGTTTCTTGATTATAGTGATTGGTGAAAGTTTTTTATATTTTTGAGGAATTTTCTGGTTTTTTATATGATCTTTGATTGTTTGTGGACTAGTAATGATGGTTGATAATGGTTCTAATATAGACTCTAAGTAGGTTGCATATGATAGGAAATTGCAAATCTAATTTATGGATTGGATGAAATGTGAAAAGTTAGGGTTCTTGAACCCTATTTCCTGTCGAAAATTTTAGGTCATAGGTTTTAGAGGCCGAATTGGACTTTGCTCAAAACATGAAAGTTGTAGGTATTGATGAAATTTTAGTGTGCCTAAAAAATTTTCAGGGCATTTTGGAGTAAGTATAGAGAGAGTTATGCCATTTTTACTGTTGCTGTTTTTTGGTGCACAGAAATGTCGCTGCGAATAGTAAATTGCCTATTTTGACTGGAAATTGGTTTGGATTTTGAGTGGTGTCTTTTGAGTAAATGTATCTGAATGTTTTTAGCATAAAACTTATGCTTTGGAATTTCGGCCAATTTGGACACTGTGGTAGGCTGAGATTGACGTTCATTACAGTTTTTTTGTGTTGTTTGCAAAACCTGTTTTGGTAATTTCTGGTTTGGTATTTGGCAGCTTTTGACCTAGTTTTGTTCTAGGGATTTGGACTGAGAAGGCCTTCTACATTGGTTGTAGCTTTCTGTTTCTTTGGCTTCGAAATGGTGGGTCCCCTACACCCCGATCCGCATTTGTAGTGAGAGTTGTGCCATTACCGCATTATGAGGTCAAATCCGATTTTCTTATCAAGGCTTAGGTTAAAGCCCTTTCTTAATTTCTGGTTTGCTTTCATGCTTGTATATGTTTATAAAACCCTATTGGGGTTGTGAATTGGTGCTGTTTATGGCTCGGTATGGTTTCTTGTTTTATGATATTGTGAGCCTATGGAACGGCTCTTGACATGAAATGCTTATCTGTGTGTTGTTGGGTTGTGATTGAAGAAAAATAATGAAGCCTTAATGGCTGGAAAAGTAAGAATTTTAGGGGAAGTGCTGCCCGATTTTCTAGGCCGTTGGTTCCTTTAAGTTGGATTTGCCTTTTGGTAGAATGAAAGGCTTTTGGGTTGTTTGCGCCTAAGTCTTCATGTTACCTTTTTGTTTCCAAGAAAATCATGTTTTCCACCCTTGCATTAGTAATTATTTTGGCGCAGGCATACGACTTAGTAGTCCGAGCCCTACACTTGTGGCATTCCAGTTTACTCGATTTTGGATATGAAAAACCTTCAATTGGGTTTACACTTTTGATTATGTTAAGGGTTTTTGCGATTAAGGCAATCTTGAAGTGAAAACTTTTGAAGTGAGGCCGGTGAGTGTACCACTCCCCTCCATTGCTGTTTTAACTTTGAATTTCTGCTCTGGCAATCTTGTTTATGTTGTTCGAGACGAGGGTGTACTTTATCACACTCATTCTCTAGTCTGCTCATATGCCAATTTACTATGCAAAATTTGAATCTGTTATCTGTGTCTGCATCTGTTCGGATTTCTGTTCGGATTTCTATGACCTATGAGCTCAATCCTGTGGCTAAGTTATTCGAGTCGGGCCGGCAAGGGCCTGGATGATTAGATAACGAACCACGGTAGTCTGTTCGGGGATTTTGGGTATTGAGACCCTTGATTCCGGGTATACTCGCGTATTACCATTTTTGTTCGTTTGAGGTGAGCGGGCCCGGTAAAGGGGTGTTTGGTGGACGGAATTCGGTGATAAGAGGGGTCTACGGACGCATTGGTTCTATATACGTTGACGGAGAGTCAACCGGTTTGGATCAAGTATTGCGCTGGAAATTTGGCTCCTGAGAGCCACCCGTATCCTTCTGATTTGAATCATTGGTTCCTTTGCTTTACATCTGACATGTGTATCTGATTTGTTAAATGTGAAATGCCATGATTTTAATGCTATCTGTTTGGTACCTCATTGAGCGCAAGCTCACCCCGTTCTGTTCCTTTTGTTTTCCTTACAGGAAAAATAAATACTTTTGGACTGGATTTGATAATCGGTTGCCGACTTGAGCTAGTTGAACATATCTTTTGTATAGCTCATGTATTAAAACCCTAAGTGTACTTTTTGGGCCGTTTCTCTTTTGATTTGGCAAACCGTGTATATGTATTATCTTTTGAAAGCTTTTGTATGTCATTTTGATTTGTAAACGCTAAAGATCAGATGAAAATGTTTGTTAGCTATTTCGGTTGGGTTCTGACGGGTCGGTTACTATTCATGGCCGGCTCCGGATTTCATCTCATTTTATCTTGGGTTGTTTTACTATTTTGATTTGTTTACGCGAGTTTGTAAGTTCCGGGTTGAAGCGGATAGCTCTAATCTGATCCGTAGTCCTGGCGAGAGTTGGGCAGGCAGTCCGCTAACCCCTTTGGTTCGCCTTAGGGGAAAGTGGGGCTGTTACATAAATTATGTTTGTTCTAAAGATCAATTTGCTGATATTTTTACCAAAGCTCTGCCATTAGATCAGTTCATTCATCTAAGATCAAAATTAGGAATAATCGAAAAATCATCCTAAAATTTCTCAAAGTCTTCGGACGTCCGAAAGAAGATGAACGGACGTCCGATGATGTTCTTCAGCCATTTTCCAGAATTGCGCCTGTTCGGACGCAACTGTCGGACGCACAACTTCGTTCGGCCGTCCGACAGTGCAACGGCTCACTTTTTAAATTAACTTTCTCCCTCATTTGCTTCAAACTCTTCTTTTCTATTTCCTCTCGGACGAAAACCCTCTCATTTCTCACTCTCAAATTCATACCATTCTGAAGCTCTCATTCCCAAATTGACTCAAACAAAACTTTTCCTGATTGATTGCGATTCATTTCTCCTAATTATTTCATCGAATCGCAAAACATTTCGTAAATTCCCAAATTTTCCTCAAAACCCTACTTTCTCATAACCGCTCTGTCAAATCTTGTTCAAGGACTTTGTGTCCCAAAATTTCTGTGCGATTCACTTCCCTACTGCTGTGTGCATCATTTGCATCCCTCATTCCACACATTTCGCACAATGGTGAATCTAAGGGGAGGAAAAGTTACTGCCGGACGCAAGCATCCACTCAGGGATGAGGATGAGAGTCTTCCCACTGTCAAACGGACATCCAAACGCTTCAAAAGAGGAGCTATCAAGGGTCAAATGTCACGGCCTACACCACAACCCTCCTCTCAGCCTGAATCTGGACAGGGGACATCTTCTCAACCGCCTCCAAAATCAGCCCCTCCTCCTACATTCTTTGATGATGCTGCGAAAGACAAATACTCCTGGATATCCCAGAAAGGTGTCATCCCTCAAAGAACTGTAAACCCCTCTGAATTTCGGTCCATAGGTTTAGAATCCATTCTGAGTCTATTTGCTTTCCAGAAATGGTCACATCTTATTTCTATGCCAAATGTCTACTATCCTGATATGTTGCATCAATTTTTTGCCAATCTAAGGAAAGGTTCTGACCCAACTGAAATATTTTCCAGGGTTAATGGGGTAGACTTAATCTTTGACTCTGAAATTGTGAACTCCATTTTAAATACTACCATTGAACGTTTATGCAAAGATAAGATTGCTAATTTCTTTTCCTATGAAGAGCTCCCGACTGTGGCAAATCATTTTGATGGGACAAAAATGTTAACCTATTTCAAAAGAAGTTTTTCCTCACCTGCTGATGCTAAATTGAATGATCTGGCCCCTGTGAATTTAATTGCTTTTTCTATCATTTCAAACCTGCTTGTGCCTACTGATGGCCATAGAACTGATGCAAACAAAATGGAGTTGTACCTCTTTTATTGTTTTCAAGAAAAAATTCGTATTGATTTTGGTTTTGTCATGTGCAAGTTTTTACTTCGCTATGCCACTGATTCTCGCAGAAAATTATCTTATGGAAAGTTTCTTCAAAAGATTTTTGAGTTTTACAAAGTCCCTATTCTAGGTGTTTGTCCTAAAGAAGCATCTTCTTATGCCTTTACAAAAGGGTATTTTGAAAGGAAAAATCTTGTTTTTAAAGATAATCTGTGGGCTTATAAGGGTGCATCATCTAGTGAACTTAGGTCTAAGGCTGCACATGATCCTTCATCTATTCCACTCACTCCCATTCATCCTAGGAAATCTGCCTCTAAGGCATCTTCCTCTTCCAGTGATGAAGTAATTGAGCTCCTTCGTGAACTCAAACAGCATGTTCTTCTTCTAGAACATGGTCTAATGCTCACTATGTCCTCTGAGCAACAAACTGCCTTCCTAGACAAAAAGAACCTCCTGTTTTCCCCCCCTGTTGTTGAGGAAGTTTCCCATGACAAAGAGTTACACCCCACTGATCCAAGTTCATCAATTCCGGATCCTGGTTCTTCAACCCCTGTGACTCCTCATGGCACCTCTACATCAGATAAAGGCAAGGCACCAGTTGAAGAGGCTGCTGAAGATGATGAAGAAACTGAAGAGGAGGATCTTGATCAATATCAGCTCTCTCGGAGGACACCTGGATCCACTTAGTTCATCATTTAGGACATTTGCATTTTGTTTGTCTCTTTTATGTTTTCGTGGTATTCAACAATGAATATGTAATGTAATGGATATTTTAAGTTTCGTTTTGGATGTTTAAGTACTGTTTTGATGGATGTCTGAATATTTTGATGAATGATTGTCTATTCTGCTTATGTGAATGTAATGAATTTGTGGATTGTCTATTCTGATTGATGGTCTAAGTTTTGATGTGTGAACTTGTCTAAATTTGTGAATTTGTGGATATGTTGATGTGATTGGTTGCCCGTTTGTGATGACAAAAAGGGGGAGATATGGTATCAAATGATTGGATTGAGTGATGATTGATAATTGGTGATGTTGGCATGATTGATGATTGGTGATGTTAGGATATGTTGGATTGATTGTTTAAATTTGGATTGGCTGATATGCTTAATTGTTTAACTCGGATGGGCAGCCTTGTGAGGGGGAGTTTTTCAAAATTTTCAAATTTTGTGATTCACTAAGACAGGGGGAGTTCTTGTCTATTTTGAAAGGGGGAGTTTTCATTGCAATCATAAAATTTCATTTCAAACTTTTGTTTTGTCATCATCAAAACGGGGGAGAATGTTATTCTTGGTTTTGATGATCACAAAAGTTCGTTTATACTGACCAAGATTGATCAGGCCTGATGGAACAAGGAAAGCATATGTTTGATTGACTCCAGTCTACGATGCTTTGGATGTGGCAAACAAGATTGAAATAATATAAATGAATTTAGTCATTGTTTTGTTCTGATCAAAGATACTGTCTTTTAAGTATGTCTAGTTTGTCATTCTTGGTACTTTGAAATGTTTATCTAACCTCCTTCAAATACAAGTGTTTTTGTCTATCCAAGAATCAGGTTCAAATATGTCATGAAATGCAAGACAACCAAAATGAGAAGCAAAAACAGGACAATCAGGTCGGACGGCCGAAAGGAAACTGTCGGACGTCCGGAAGGATCGGACGCACACCTCGGACGCATATCAACCAGATCGGACGTCCGAAAAATTCCAAGATAACTTGCTAGCTCTCGGGCTACGATCGGACGCTGTGCTGTCGGACGACAAAAATCTCATCGGACGTCCGAACTTCAACTTGGCTATTTTCGGACGATTGGTTCGGACGATGATTTGATCGTCGGACGTCCGAAAGCCCCAACGGCTAGCTGACCCTTCATCTGCCTTCTATCCGTTGGAAGCTTTAATGAAGCTCATTTCTGTTCCCCTTTAAAAACAAACTGTTCTGAACGAAGGGAAGACTTTTGCACACTTTGTTTACAAGATCTCAAGAGATATTTTAGCTAGAAAATAGTCTCCAAAGCAGATTTGTTTTAAAGTGGTGTGAATTTCTGGTGAGCATTTCTTTTGTGATTGAAAGGATCTTTAGTGTAGCTTTGTTGAGGGTTTTCTGAGTGATTGTAAAACTTCTTAGCTTGACTAAGTGAGGCTTAGGGCAAGGAGGAAGTGCTCCCTCCATTGTACATCTAGTTGATCGTCTTCCATCAAAGAGAAGTTGCTCTTCCTAGTGTGTGGTCTTCAAGTTTGAGGATAGCTTGGTAGACACTTGGTTTGATTCCCCAATTTACTTTTCTGTTTAATAAAATTCTCACTGCTTGTCTATACTTGTGTTTCTGATCAATATTGCTCTTGTCTTCTAATCTACTTGGTTGATCATTACTAGAAAAGAAGGAAATTTTCATTTAGCAAAAATTGCCTAAATCTGATTAAGATTTTGAATAACCCAATTCACCCCCCCTCTTGGTTGTCTTTGGGACTTACATTGTGTAAGGAATTCCTTAATGGCAAATTACTGGTGGGGGGAGGCAAATGGTAAGAATAAAATACATTGGTGTGCATGGAAAAAGCTTACTCGAAACAAGTACATGGGAGGTTTAGGCTTCAAAGATCTGATGGCTTACAATACAGCTCTCCTTGGCAAGCAGGTGTGGAGGATGCTAACACAACCTAATTTGCTGGTTAGTCAAGTCATGAAGGCAAAATATTTTCCACGATCATCTATATTCAAGTGCAAAGTTCCCAACAATGCTTCTTGGATTTGGAGGAGTCTTATGGGGGCCCGGGAGTTGGTGGAACAAGGAACCAGACGCAAGATAGGAAATGGGAGGAAAACTAATATCTGGGAAGATAGGTGGATTCCGGATACACTTGATGGAAGAGTGACAACCCCGAGAAATTCTGATAATGCACTTCAGCAAGTACATGAGCTAATTTGCCAGAAAAGATGGAACAGAAATCTAGTCTTCAAACACTTTAATAAAAAAGATACAGAAACTATCTTGACAATCCCTGTTAGTTTAGCAGGAAAGGAGGATGCAAACTTTTGGATAAAAGGGGCTGGTGGCCATTATTCAGTCAGCTCAGGGTACAAGCTACTGGTTATGAACAAAGATATCAGGCAGCAAAGGAACCAGCTGGAGGGTTCTACAACTCTGGAAAATCAATCCCAAAGGTTATGGAAGGACTTATGGAAACTGAAGGTGAAGCAGAAACAGAAGGTTTTCTTATGGAAATGCCTCAACAATGCACTGCCTGTGCGAGACATCATATTTCGAAGAATTAAAGTAGGTGATCCCATCTGCAACAGGTGTGGAGAAGACAGGGAAACTATTGAACATACCCTTTTGAATTGCAGCAAAGTTAAACAGACATGGAAGCTGGCCCCCATTCAATGGGAAGGTATGATGGAACACCAAGGCTGTTTCAGAAGATGGTGGATCGAAATTTTAGATGCAAGAACCAGAGCTGAAGGATGGCAACATATTGCTCTATCAGTCCATATTCTCTGGCAGATATGGAAAGACAGAAATGAGGAGGAGTTCAATGGTAAGGAAAGTCATCCATGGAAGACAATCCAGAAGGCGCACCAGGAATGGTTAGAACTTGGGGAAATAGATAGGAAGGGAACTAGTATGAGCACTGATGAAACAGAAGCTCAACATCAACAGAATCAGCAGCGAAATCCTGAACATGGGTGCTTGATATTGAGGATAGGAATAACTAGAGATATGACAAAGTCTTGCTTCGGTATTGGGATTACTTTGCAGGAAGGAAATCAAGATGCAAAAAGAGGTTGGACACTACGAGAAAGCAGTTCAGGTTCAGGACTGCTAGACGAAGCAACTGCACTAAAGCTAGCAATGTGTAAAGCTGCGACTTTGCAATTCAGGGATGTGCAATTTCAAGTGCCAAACCGACAGCTCCTCAATCAGGTTCGAACACCAGGTGTAAGGGATATCAGATTGGCTACTGTTGTGGACGATATTTTACAACTCAGAGATTTGTTTCATAAGTGCTCCTTTTGCCTAGTTCGTAATGATAACAATCAACTAAGCACCAAGCTTAGTAATTATGCCTTGGGCATTATTCTAGATGAGGAACATTGGTTTCCTTAGTGGCAAGTAAAGCCGCTTGTAAAGTTCATTCTAGCCTTTGCTCGTACTTGTAAATCTTTTGTCAAGTAATACAACCAATTATCGTTTCGAGAAAAAAAAAAGTAAAGTTAAAGAAAGTTAGACAAAATGAGGCAAGTCTATTCCAATAAGAAATGGACACTTGGCACTTTGTTGTTGCTAGAAGTCATTTTCTTGTCTCCTCATGGGTAATCCATCTAGGTAACCTCAAATTATCTCATAACACCTACTAATTAAATCCCTTTATGCAAAATTTAACATAATTGGCCAAATTTCTCTCACTTAATGTACTAGCGGGTCCCACGTCCAATATCCACTCCTAATTTCTCATAAACTACTTATACTAGAAAAATGATTTAAAAACTATATTTACTGATAAAATGTTGATAAAAGTAATATAATAAAGAAAATAAAAGAAAACGGGTGCACCGGAATAAAATAATGCCTAAATTTTTTTTTTCTCTTTTTTTTTTCTGGGTTCTCACATCCTTTCCCCCTTAAAGAATTTCACCTTCGAAATTGCTCACCTAGGTTACTAAACAACTCAGGGTATTTCTTTTGCATCTCCTCCTCCACCTCCCAAGTTGCCTCTTCTATTCCATGATTCCTCCACAAGACCTTTACTAAAGGGATTTGTTTATTCCTCAGTTCCTTAATCCTTCGATCGAGTAATTGTACAGGTCCCTCTTCGTAGGTGAGTGCCTCATCTATCTCAATCTCCTCTGGTTGCACAATGTGGGTTGAATCAGGATAGTACTTTTTAAGCATCGAGACATGGAAAACGTCATGAATTCGAGATAAATTTGACGGTAACTCGAGTCGGAACGCTACTTTCCCAACTCGTTGTAGAATCGTGTAAGGTCCTACGAACCGTTGTTGAAGTTTCTTTCCTTTACCCACAGTGACGCTTCGTAGTGGCGTGATCTTAAGAAAAACACAGTCTCCAACTTCGAACTCCAAATCTTTCCTTCGGTTATCTGCGTAGCTCTTTTGTCGGCTTTGAGCTGTTTGGAGTCTTTGACGGATCAACTTAACCTTTTCTTGTGCATCCTCCATCCAGGGAATGGTTGTTGGATCTAGAACCTTCTTTTCCCCTACTTCATCCCAATAAATGGGCGAACGACACTTCCGTCCGTAGAGAGCTTCATACGGTGCCATTTGAATGGACGAATGGTAACTGATATTATAGGCGAACTCTACCAAAGTCAGTATGCTGGCCAATTACCGCTCCCAGTGCTAGAATTATAAGTCCGTAACCATATCCTCCGAGGGTTTGAATTGTTCCGCTCGACTGTCCAATGAGGGCGTCTGGGGGTGATAAGTGGTCCTAAGGTTGATTTGGTCCCCAACGTTGCTCCTGAAACTACTGCCAAAATCTCGATACAAAACGAGGATCTCGGTCCGCATCTATACTCATGGGACCATGTAACCTCACAATTTCATCCATGTACAACCGAGCCAACTTATTCATGGAATACTTCATATTCACAGGTAAGAAATGAGCCGATTTGGTTAACCGATCAACGATTACCCAAACGGCATCATATCCTTTTTGAGTTTTTGGCAATCCAGAAACAAAGTCCATCGTGATATTTTCCCACTTCCATTCAGGTATCTCAAGAGGTTATAAAAGTCCAGAGGGTTTTTGCTGTTCAGCCTTGACTTGCTGGCAAATCAGACAGGTTTGAATATATTGAGCAATCTCCCTCTTCATCTTATCCCACCAGTACAACCGTCGCAAGTCTTGATACATCTTATTACTACCAGGATGGATCGTGTATTTCGATCGATGGGCTTCCTCCAAAAGCTCTCTTTTCAGGTTTTCATCATTGGCCACCACTACTCGGTTCCTATACTTTAAAATCCCTTCAGGACTCAAATTGAAATCAGGTAATGCTCCCTTTTCTACCTTGTCCTTCCACTTTTGTACCATCAGATCCTTCCCTTGGGCTTCTTTAATTCGATCAAGAATAGTAGATGTTACCCGGATATTCCCAAAGGTCACCCTCTGACGTTCCAAATTAGGGTTCCATTCACTAACTGCCCCTAACATCTCCCACTCCTTGACCATTGTGACGCCCCGAAAAAAAATGAGTTTGAGAACCCAGAAATTTTCTACTTTTCTAGGGTTTATTTGTTTAGCGCCCGCTTTTCTACATTTTCTTGATTAGAAAAATTCCCCAGATAAAGTTTATGAGCAAATATCGTTTTCAAATGATTTTTCTAGTATTGGAGAGTTTTTGAGAAATTACGGATATATAACGGACGTGGGACCCACTAGTGCGAAAAGTTCAGAAAATTCGGCCAATTAGGTTAAATTCTGGATACTGTGTAAAATTTATCGGGTGTTAATGGATAAGTAAAGGAGTGTGAGGTGATTGATGTGAGAGAGAAAAGAAAGAATTGAATTGCATTTAATGAGATGCCATGTGTCATTTTTCTATTGGTTGGACTTGTATGATTTAGCTATCAGGTTTTGACTTTTGACTTATGGATTTAAAATTATCTCAAATTTCAACAAAAAACTTACCATTTTTCACCACTGATGGCCGAACCTCTCTAGCAAGAAGAAAGACAAAACTCTTCAACATCTTGGCAAATTCCTAGCTCAAATCATCCAAACTACTTGCTTAAATTAGTTTTTGCTCCATAAAATTCCTTCCTTGGGTGCTAGGAAGTAGTTTAGTGAAGTTTGTTTGAAGGCTTAAGGTGTCCAACATCTTCCTCTCTCTTGGTTACTTGGTAAGTGGTATATGAACACCCTCCTATATCTAATGATGTTGAATTTATGCCTAATGGTGGCTATGGTGTTAGAAATTGTGGTTTATTTCTTGGTTTGAAGTGATTTGGTTGAGTTTTTATTTTTTTTTGGGAATTTTCTGGTTTAATGTGATCATGGTCTTGTGGATGTTTATGATGGTTGGTAACAAGGGGTTATGCCTCTAGTGGATGTAAATGATTGGCAATTGCAATCAATTTTGGATTTGGAAGGAATTCTGGAAATTAGGGTTCTTGGTTCTTCATTCTGTCCGAAATTTTAGGTCATAGATAGAGGACGAACTGGCCTTGGTTCAAAACATGAAAGTTGTAGGTATTGATGTTTTTGAGATGCCTGTAAAATTTCAGGGCATTTAGAGTAGTGTAGAGTGAGTTATACCGTTTTTACTGTTGCTGTTCTGGGTGATCAGAATGTTCGAACTGCGATTGTAATTATCTGTTTTGACTGGAATTGGTTTGGATTTTGTTGTTGGTTTCTTCTGATGAAATGTAGCTTGATGTCTTAGCTATCATATCTTGGAATTTCGGCATTTGGAACTGTATAGACTGAATAGACGAATTAATTTTGTGTGATTGGGAACTGAATTACGGTTCTGGTTGTTTTCTGCATTTTTTGACTTTAGTTGTGCTGCGGGATTGACTGAGTGACCTTCTACATTGTTGATAGCCTGGTTCTTTAGCTTTCGAAACGGTGTAGTCTTACACCTAACCGATAATCGTAGTGCAAGTTGTACCATTACCGCAAAGTGACGTCCAAAACTATTTTTCTGGTTTGAGCTAAACTCTCATTTCCGGACTCTTCCCTAGCTGGACTTGTCTTTGTACTACTTGGAGCTTGCTGAATGGCTATTGGATGAACTTGTTGTTGTGTATGTACCTTTGGGACTGGCTGAGGATATAATGAAGCCATGATGGCTGGAAAAGTTAACAAATTCAGGGGAAGTGCTGTCCGAACTTTGAAGGAACTTGTTTGCATTGAGTTTGTGATTTAAGACTTGGATTTGAGCAAGGCAATGATATTTAATGGATGATTTCTGAGCCATGGAGGTGAGCGACCTCAAACTGTTTCCAAGATTTACTTTTTGAAACGCTTTCCTGCAGCTATCTACTTTTGAACTTTTCAAAGTTACTTTTGGAACTGTTTCTTACATATCATGCGTGCTTGCATATTAAGTGTCTTGTTATTATTGATTTTGCTTTCAATGATTGTTAAAACGAGTTTTCTAGGCGAGTGTGTACTTTATCGTACTCGACCTAAATAAATATGAAATTTTCAATGATTAATGATTAAATGCTACTTGCGCATGAATGTAAGCCTTCTGGGCTGAACTGGCCATTGCCCCTTGTTACCGGTCGTCTCGAGCCAGAAGCGGACTCTGTCGGGCGACTAGGAACTTGGGTGAACGTTTCGGTATACTCGAGTATTACCTTGTAGGTTGGTGGAGCCTGGCCAAAAGCCAGGGACGGTGTGAATGAATGCACGAATGAAACGAAAAGAATGCAATGAAATGACAGGAGAACGAACGTATCCTTTCATGAATGTTACTATCGCTTTCCATTGTAAATGTTTCTTGAATTATTGATACTCCATCATTGATTTATGACATCATTGATCTATGATATCATTGAAATGAACGATTGTGAAACTGATTTGATAACTGATTTTACTGGTTACTCGCTGAGCTTCTAGCTCACCCCAAAAATGTTTTATTCCTCTCCACAGGGCTCGAGACGAAGGAAGTGCTTGTAGCACGTATTCATGTGACCGGATGGATTATCTCATGTATGATTTGAGTTTTGGATTTCATCTTGTGTAATAGTTGTTATTAGGGATTGTATGAACGTTCGGACTTGAATGGATGTATGTGTAGGTTAACTGGTTTCCGCTTCACTTATGGTCTGAAATATTCTTGGAGGATTTGATGTATTATTCGAGTTGTACCTTGCAATTTTATTTGAGGACTGTAGTGTTTGAGTGAGTCCCGGCGAGAGCTGGGCAGGCGGCCCGTTGACCCCTCTGGTTCGCCTTAGGGGAAAATGGGGCCGTGACAGTTGGTATCAGAGCTTAGGCTTCAGATCTCTGTAGTGTATCCTAGGCTTGAAGTTTAGGATGCCGGACTGTGGGTTTGATTTGACTCTTCCTTCGATCGAGTAATTGTACAGGTCCCTCTTCGTAGGTGAGTGCCTCATCTATCTCAATCTCCTCTGGTTGCACAATGTGGGTTGAATCAGGATAGTACTTTTTAAGCATCGAGACATGGAAAACGTCATGAATTCGAGATAAATTTGACGGTAACTCGAGTCGGAACGCTACTTTCCCAACTCGTTGTAGAATCGTGTAAGGTCCTACGAACCGTTGTTGAAGTTTCTTTCCTTTACCCACAGTGACGCTTCGTAGTGGCGTGATCTTAAGAAAAACACAGTCTCCAACTTCGAACTCCAAATCTTTCCTTCGGTTATCTGCGTAGCTCTTTTGTCGGCTTTGAGCTGTTTGGAGTCTTTGACGGATCAACTTAACCTTTTCTTGTGCATCCTCCATCCAGGGAATGGTTGTTGGATCTAGAACCTTCTTTTCCCCTACTTCATCCCAATAAATGGGCGAACGACACTTCCGTCCGTAGAGAGCTTCATACGGTGCCATTTGAATGGACGAATGGTAACTGATATTATAGGCGAACTCTACCAAAGTCATATGCTGGCCCCAATTACCCCCAAAGTCTAGAATATAAGTCCGTAACATATCCTCGAGGGTTTGAATTGTTCGCTCCGACTGTCCATCCGTCTGGGGGTGATAAGTGGTACTAAGGTTGATTTTGGTCCCCAAGTTCTCCTGAAACTACTGCCAAAATCTCGATACAAAACGAGGATCTCGGTCCGAAACTATACTCACTGGGACCCCATGTAACCTCACAATTTCATCCATGTACAACCGAGCCAACTTATTCATGGAATACTTCATATTCACAGGTAAGAAATGAGCCGATTTGGTTAACCGATCAACGATTACCCAAACGGCATCATATCCTTTTTGAGTTTTTGGCAATCCAGAAACAAAGTCCATCGTGATATTTTCCCACTTCCATTCAGGTATCTCAAGAGGTTATAAAAGTCCAGAGGGTTTTTGCTGTTCAGCCTTGACTTGCTGGCAAATCAGACAGGTTTGAATATATTGAGCAATCTCCCTCTTCATCTTATCCCACCAGTACAACCGTCGCAAGTCTTGATACATCTTATTACTACCAGGATGGATCGTGTATTTCGATCGATGGGCTTCCTCCAAAAGCTCTCTTTTCAGGTTTTCATCATTGGCCACCACTACTCGGTTCCTATACTTTAAAATCCCTTCAGGACTCAAATTGAAATCAGGTAATGCTCCCTTTTCTACCTTGTCCTTCCACTTTTGTACCATCAGATCCTTCCCTTGGGCTTCTTTAATTCGATCAAGAATAGTAGATGTTACCCGGATATTCCCAAAGGTCACCCTCTGACGTTCCAAATTAGGGTTCCATTCACTAACTGCCCCTAACATCTCCCACTCCTTGACCATTGTGACGCCCCGAAAAAAAATGAGTTTGAGAACCCAGAAATTTTCTACTTTTCTAGGGTTTATTTGTTTAGCGCCCGCTTTTCTACATTTTCTTGATTAGAAAAATTCCCCAGATAAAGTTTATGAGCAAATATCGTTTTCAAATGATTTTTCTAGTATTGGAGAGTTTTTGAGAAATTACGGATATATAACGGACGTGGGACCCACTAGTGCGAAAAGTTCAGAAAATTCGGCCAATTAGGTTAAATTCTGGATACTGTGTAAAATTTATCGGGTGTTAATGGATAAGTAAAGGAGTGTGAGGTGATTGATGTGAGAGAGAAAAGAAAGAATTGAATTGCATTTAATGAGATGCCATGTGTCATTTTTCTATTGGTTGGACTTTATGATTTACTATTCATGGTTTTGACCTTTTGACTTATGGATTAAATATCTTCAAAATTCACAAAAAACTTACCATTTTTCACCACTTGATGGCCGAACCTCTCTAGCAAGAAGAAAGACAAAACTCTTCAACATCTTGGCAAATTCCTAGCTCAAATCATCCAAACTACTTGCTTAAATTAGTTTTTTACTCCATAAAATTCCTTCCTTGGGGTGCTAGGAACGTAGTTTAGTGAAGTTGTTATTGAGGCTTAAGGTGTCCAACATCTTTCCTCTCTCTGGTTACTTAGGTAAGTGGGTATATGAACACCCTCTTATATCTAATGATGTTGAATTTATGCCTAATGGTGGCTATGGTGTTAGAAATTGTGGTTTATTTCTTGGTTTGAAGTGATTTGGTTGAGTTTTTATTTTTTTTGGGAATTTTCTGGTTTAATGTGATCATGGTCTTGTGGATGTTTATGATGGTTGGTAACAAGGGGTTATGCCTCTAGTGGATGTAAATGATTGGCAATTGCAATCAATTTTGGATTTGGAAGGAATTCTGGAAATTAGGGTTCTTGGTTCTTCATTCTGTCTGAAATTTTAGGTCATAGATAGAGGACGAATTGGCCTTGGCTCAAAACATGAAAGTTGTAGGTATTGATGTTTTTGAGATGCCTGTAAAATTTCAGGGCATTTAGAGTAGTGTAGAGTGAGTTATACCATTTTTACTGTTGCTGTTCTGGGTGATCAGAATGTGCGAACTGCGATTGTAATTGTCTGTTTTGACTGGAATTGGTTTGGATTTTGTTGTTGATTTCTTCTGATGAAATGTAGCTTGATGTCTTAGCTATCATATGCCTTTGGAATTTCGGCATTTGGACCTGTATAGACTGAGATAGACGAATTACAGTTTTATGTGATTTGGGAACCTGCAATTACGGTTCTGGGTTGGTTTTCTGCATTTTTGACTTAGTTGTACTGGGATTTGGACTGAGTGACCTTCTACATTGTTATAGCCCTGGTTCTTAGCTTCGAAACGGTGTATCTTACACCCTAATCCGATAATCGTAGTGCAAGTTGTACCATTACCGCAAAGTGACGTCCAAAACTGTTTTTCTGGTTTGAGCTAAACTCTCATTTCCGGACTCTTCCCTAGCTGGACTTGTCTTTGTACTACTTGGAGCTTGCTGAATGGCTATTGGATGAACTTGTTGTTGTGTATGTACCTTTGGGATTGGCTGAGGATATAATGAAGCCATGATGGCTGGAAAAGTTAACAAATTCAGGGGAAGTGCTGTCCGAACTTTGAAGGAACTTGTTTGCATTGAGTTTGTGATTTAAGACTTGGATTTGAGCAAGGCAATGATATTTAATGGATGATTTCTGAGCCATGGAGGTGAGTGACCTCAAACTGTTTCCAAATTTACTTTTGAACCGCTTTCCTGCACTATCTACTTTTGAACTGTTTTCAAAGTTACTTTTGGAACTGTTTTCTTACATATCATGCGTGCTTGCATATTAGTGTCTTGTTATTATTGATTTTGCTTTCAATGATTGTTAAAACGAGTTTTCTAGGCGAGTGTGTACTTTATCGCACTCAACCTAAATAAATATGAAATTTTCAATGATTAATGATTAAATGCTACTTGCGCATGAATGTAAGCCTTCTGGGCTAAACTGGCCATTGCCCCTTGTTACCGGTCGTCTCGAGCCAGAAGCGGACTCGGTCGGGCGACTAGGAACTTGGGTGAACGTTTCGGTATACTCGAGTATTACCTTGTAGGTTGGTGGAGCCTGGCCAAAAGCCAGGGACGGTGTGAATGAATGCACGAATGAAACGAAAAGAATGCAATGAAATGACAGGAGAACGAACGTATCCTTTCATGAATGTTACTATCGCTTTCCATTGTAAATGTTTCTTGAATTATTGATACTCCATCATTGATTTATGACATCATTGATCTATGATATCATTGAAATGAACGATTGTGAAACTGATTTGATAACTGATTTTACTGGTTACTCGCTGAGCTTCTAGCTCACCCCAAAAATGTTTTATTCCTCTCCACAGGGCTCGAGACGAAGGAAGTGCTTGTAGCACGTATTCATGTGACCGGATGGATTATCTCATGTATGATTTGAGTTTTGGATTTCATCTTGTGTAATAGTTGTTATTAGGGATTGTATGAACGTTCGGACTTGAATGGATGTATGTGTAGGTTAACTGGTTTCCGCTTCACTTATGGTCTGAAATATTCTTGGAGGATTTGATGTATTATTCGAGTTGTACCTTGCAATTTTATTTGAGGACTGTAGTGTTTGAGTGAGTCCCGGCGAGAGCTGGGCAGGCGGCCCGTTGACCCCTCTGGTTCGCCTTAGGGGAAAATGGGGCCGTGACAGTTGGTATCAGAGCTTAGGCTTCAGATCTCTGTAGTGTATCCTAGGCTTGAAGTTTAGGATGCCGGACTGTGGGTTTGATTTGACTCTTGAGAGGTTTTTGCGGGATGTCTTGACTTGATTGGTATAAGAGGGAATGTCGAGGACGACATTCTTTTAAGGAGGGGAGATTGTGACGCCCCGAAAAAAAATGAGTTTGAGAACCCGGAAATTTTCTACTTTTCTAGGGTTTATTTGTTTAACGCCCGCTTTTCTACATTTTCTTGATTAAAAAAATTCCCCAGATAAAGTTTGTGAGCAAATATCGTTTTCAAATGATTTTTCTAGTATTGGAGAGTTTTTGAGAAATTACGGATATATAACGGACGTGGGACCCACTAGTGCGAAAAGTTCGGAAAATTCGGCCAATTAGGTTAAATTCTGGATACTGTGTAAAATTTATCGGGTGTTAATGGATAAGTAAAGGAGTGTGAGGTGATTGATGTGAGAGAGAAAAGAAAGGATTGAATTGCATTTAATGAGATGCCATGTGTCATTTTTCTATTGGGTGGACTTTATGATTTACTATTCATGGTTTTGACCTTTTGACTTATGGATTAAATATCTTCAAAATTCACAAAAAAACTTACCATTTTTTACCCCTTGATGGCCGAACCTCTCTAGCAAGAAGAAAGACAAAACTCTTCAACATCTTGGCAAATTCCTAGCTCAAATCATCCAAACTACTTGCTTAAATTAGTTTTTACTCCATAAAATTCCTTCCTTGGGTGCTAGGAAGTAGTTTAGTGAAGTTTGTTTGAAGGCTTAAGGTGTCCAACATCTTCCTCTCTCTTGGTTACTTGGTAAGTGGTATATGAACACCCTCCTATATCTAATGATGTTGAATTTATGCCTAATGGTGGCTATGGTGTTAGAAATTGTGGTTTATTTCTTGGTTTGAAGTGATTTGGTTGAGTTTTTATTTTTTTTTGGGAATTTTCTGGTTTAATGTGATCATGGTCTTGTGGATGTTTATGATGGTTGGTAACAAGGGGTTATGCCTCTAGTGGATGTAAATGATTGGCAATTGCAATCAATTTTGGATTTGGAAGGAATTCTGGAAATTAGGGTTCTTGGTTCTTCATTCTGTCCGAAATTTTAGGTCATAGATAGAGGACGAACTGGCCTTGGTTCAAAACATGAAAGTTGTAGGTATTGATGTTTTTGAGATGCCTGTAAAATTTCAGGGCATTTAGAGTAGTGTAGAGTGAGTTATACCGTTTTTACTGTTGCTGTTCTGGGTGATCAGAATGTTCGAACTGCGATTGTAATTATCTGTTTTGACTGGAATTGGTTTGGATTTTGTTGTTGGTTTCTTCTGATGAAATGTAGCTTGATGTCTTAGCTATCATATGCCTTTGGAATTTCGGCATTTGGACCTGTATAGACTGAGATAGACGAATTACAGTTTTATGTGATTTGGGAACCTGTAATTACGGTTCTGGGTTGGTTTTCTGCATTTTTGACTTAGTTGTACTGGGATTTGGACTGAGTGACCTTCTACATTGTTATAGCCCTGGTTCTTAGCTTCGAAACGGTGTATCTTACACCCTAATCCGATAATCGTAGTGCAAGTTGTACCATTACCGCAAAGTGACGTCCAAAACTGTTTTTCTGGTTTGAGCTAAACTCTCATTTCCGGACTCTTCCCTAGCTGGACTTGTCTTTGTACTACTTGGAGCTTGCTGAATGGCTATTGGATGAACTTGTTGTTGTGTATGTACCTTTGGGATTGGCTGAGGATATAATGAAGCCATGATGGCTGGAAAAGTTAACAAATTCAGGGGAAGTGCTGTCCGAACTTTGAAGGAACTTGTTTGCATTGAGTTTGTGATTTAAGACTTGGATTTGAGCAAGGCAATGATATTTAATGGATGATTTCTGAGCCATGGAGGTGAGTGACCTCAAACTGTTTCCAAATTTACTTTTGAACCGCTTTCCTGCACTATCTACTTTTGAACTGTTTTCAAAGTTACTTTTGGAACTGTTTTCTTACATATCATGCGTGCTTGCATATTAGTGTCTTGTTATTATTGATTTGGCTTTCAATGATTGTTAAAACGAGTTTTCTAGGCGAGTGTGTACTTTATCGCACTCGACCTAAATAAATATGAAATTTTCAATGATTAATGATTAAATGCTACTTGCGCATGAATGTAAGCCTTCTGGGCTGAACTGGCCATTGCCCCTTGTTATCGGTCGTCTAGAGCCAGAAGCGGACTCGGTCGGACGACTAGGAACTTGGGTGAACGTTTCGGTATACTCGAGTATTACCTTGTAGGTTGGTGGAGCCTGGCCAAAAGTCAGGGATGGTGTGAATGAATGCACGAATGAAACGAAAAGAATGCAATGAAATGACAGGAGAACGAACGTATCCTTTCATGAATGTTACTATCGCTTTCCATTGTAAATGTTTCTTGAATTATTGATACTCCATCATTGATGTATGACATCATTGATCTATGACATCATTGAAATGAACGATTGTGAAACTGATTTGATAACTGATTTTACTGGTTACTCGCTGAGCTTCTAGCTCACCCCAAAAATGTTTTATTCCCCTCCACAGGGCTCGAGACGAAGGAAGTGCTTGTAGCACGTATTCATGTGACCGGATGGATTATCTCATGTATGATTTGAGTTTTGGATTTCATCT
The DNA here is from genome assembly GCF_003713205.1 of Coffea eugenioides. Lineage (NCBI taxonomy): Eukaryota > Viridiplantae > Streptophyta > Magnoliopsida > Gentianales > Rubiaceae > Coffea > Coffea eugenioides. Next base: position 19,693,320 of record NC_040042.1, on the reverse strand, counting down.
TGTGTAATAGTTGTTATTAGGGATTGTATGAACGTTCGGACTTGAATGGATGTATGTGTAGGTTAACTGGTTTCCGCTTCGCTTATGGTCTGAAATATTCTTGGAGGATTTGATGTATTATTCGAGTTGTACCTTGCAATTTTATTTGAGGACTGTAGTGTTTGAGTGAGTCCCGGCGAGAGCTGGGCAGGCGGCCCGTTGACCCCTCTGGTTCGCCTTAGGGGAAAATGGGGTCGTGACAACCATCAACACCGCTACTTGAGCCTTTCGACTTAGGGCGTCAGCTACTACATTAGCCTTACCCGGATGGTAGTTGATCGTGCAGTCATAATCTTCTAAGAGTTCCATCCACCGGCGTTGCCTCATATTCAACTCCTTTTGGGAAAAGAGGTACTTAAGGCTCTTATGGTCTGAATAAACCTCAATGGTAACCCCGTAAAGATAGTGCCTCCACTTTTTCAGAGCAAAGACCACAGCAGCTAGCTCCAAGTCATGGGTAGGGTAGTTTTGTTCATGGATTTTCAGTTTCCTGGAGGCAAAAGCAATCACGTTCTTGTTTTGCATCAACACACATCCCAATCCTTCCCTCGAAGCATTAGTATAAATAACGAAACTATCCTTCCCATTAGGCAAGGCCAGAATAGGAGCCATGGTTAACCTTCGCTTCAATTCCTGAAAATTGGTTTCACACCTAGTATCCCACACGAAACGACCATTTTTCTTCATCAGGTCGGTTAAAGGGCCGGCCAGTTTGGAAAAGTCCTTAATAAAGCGTCTATAGTACCTAGCCAACCCTAAAAAACTGCGAATCTCAGTGGGATTTTCTGGCCTCTTCCATTCAGCCACTGCCTCTACTTTCGCGGGGTCTACCGTAATACCTTCTTTGGAAATTACATGTCCCAAGAAAGAGATTTTCTCTAGCCAAAATTCACACTTACTAAATTTAGCATACAACTGGTGATCTCTTAGGGTTTGCAAAACTAACTTCAAATGCTGCTCATGTTCCTCACGGGTTTTGGAATAGACCAAAATGCCATCAATAAACACTACAACAAATCGGTCCAGGTAGGGTTTGAAAACTCGATGCATCAAATCCATAAAGGCGGCAGGGGCATTGGTCAACCCAAAGGGCATGACCGCAAACTCAAAATGCCTATATCTAGAATTGAAGGCAGTCTTGGGTACATCTTCTTTCTTAATTAGCAACTGATAATACCCCTGTCGGAGATCTAACTTTGAAAAGACCACTGCACCTTGCAACTGGTCAAACAGTTCATCGTTATGGGGTAGTGGGTATTTGTTCTTAGTGGTCATATTGTTTAATCCCCGATAGTCGATATACAATCTTAAAGTTCCATCCTTCTTCTTAACAAATAGTACGGGTGCCCCCCAAGGAGATCCACTCTCACGAATAAACCCACGCTCCAACAGGTCTTGCAACTGCAACTTCAACTCCTTGAGCTCAGCAGGTGCCATTCGATAGGGGGTCTTAGAGATAGGTGACGTCCCCGGTAATAGGTCAATCTTAAACTCTATCTCTCTCTTTGGAGGTAAAGTTACTAATTCATCAGGAAATACATCTGGATAGTCACTCACTGCAGACACATCTTCAACCCTCAAATTATCAGTGGGAGTATTTATAAGAAAAGCTAGGAACCCTTGTGCCCCTCTATGCAGTAGTTTCCTAACCCGAATACCCGAAATCAATGCAGATGAGGCTAAACTACCCCTTACATCTAGCCTTAAGGTGGCCTCCCCCGGTATACGAAATTTCACTACTTTCCTCTTACAGTCAAGTTGTGCATCGTATTTAGCTAACCAGTCCATACCCAAGATAACGTCGTACCCCTTAATAGCTAAGCTTATAAGATTCCCCAATAGCTTCCTCTCTCCTACCCAAATTCCACAATTAGCATACATCATACCAGTAATCAAACGTTGATCCCCCGTAGGAGTACTAACTTCTAAGTCATAAGGCAAGCTAACAGGTTTTATATCAATGCCGCACATAAAATCGGGGTTAACAAAGGAATGGGTAGCACCGGGGTCTATCAAAATCCTGGCTAGACGATGGAAAACAGGGATCGTACCTTCTACGACCCCAGAGGAATCAGGGACTTGATGTTGCTCAAGGGAGCATACCCGAGCTGGCACCTTTGGCTTTGTCCCTTCCACCTTGGACTGCCCCGAGTTGGCCTTCGACGATTGGGTGGTTATTCTCGCTTCCCGAGGTAACACCGGGCAGTTGGCTATTTGATGCTCCGCACTCCCACAGCGTAAGCATTTCCTCTCTTTCCTCCAACAGTTGTCCTCGGTGTGATTTGGTTTCCCACAAAATCCACAAGGTCCACGAGAGACCGAGGCTGAACTTCCCTGTGGGGCACTTATCTGTGGGCCCCGTCCATTGTGACCACCCGTTGGCGGAGTCCCTCGTGCCATTCCCGGTAGTCTTCCTCCTCCGGCTCCCCTTCCAAACTTGGGAGGGGTACCTTTATCCCCTTGAGTCGAACTACCCGCAGAGAATCCCCGTTTCTTCACCTGGAAATTCCTCACTTGAAGCCTTGCATTTTCAACTCGCAAAACTTTCTCCACGGCATCACTAAAGGTACTGATCTGGGCTACCGCCAGATCCTTTTGAATTTCCACATTTAGCCCCTGAATAAAACGGCGAACTCTCCTTTGCTCTGTCAAAATGAGTTCAGGGGCGAACTTAGATAATCGCGTAAACTGGCTCTCATACTCAGCCACCGATTGAGCTCCCTGACGGAGGCTAATAAATTCGTCCTCCTTCTTTTCCTGGACTAAAGGGGGAAAGTATTTCGCGTTGAAGTGTCTCATGAAATTCACCCAGGTTCTTGGTGTTTGTTCTCGGTTCCACTTCATTCGTATCACGTTCCACCAAGAACGTGCGGCCCCTTCCAATTGGAAGACAGCGAAAGTAACCTGTCTCTCCTCTGAATAGTGTAGGGCTGCAAAAATGTCTATCATTTTCTCTAACCACTTTTCGGTCACGTCCGGATCTGGCCCGCCCAGAAACTTTGGTGGAAAGAACTACTGAAATCTCTCTAGGACTCGATCTTCATCCTCTACTAAATGACCAGGATTCCCAGGTTGCTGGACAGGAGGTTGGCCCTGGTATTGCACTACGTGGGCTAATAAGTCAGTCATTTGCTGCATAGCAGCAGCTATTTGGACATTGGGGTCAATCCTAGGTTCAGGGTTTGGTTCAGACGTAGTGTCCCTAGTACCCCCGTCAGTTGTGGGTAGCCTAGTACCGCGCCCACGGCCTCGTCCACTATGAGTGCCCTCCATAGATCTAAGTCAATCTAAGGGCGAGGCACAAAGATAATATTAAAAGTGCATATAAACATAGTCATATAAGCATGAACAAAGAACCAAAAGTAAACACCATATAAGGCATGTATACACATAGAACAGCTATACATAGAACACATAACTGTGTCAAACAGTCATACAAGAGCGGTCAAGAAAATATATACAAAAGTAATTCCATGAAGCCAAAAGAGGGTCTTCCAAAATACACTATACAACCTAGGTCCCAAAAGTACAAAACAACGAACCAAAAGCTTTTCCTAGGTATCCCTCACACGGGATCAAAACATGGCCCAACGAAATCTAGCCTAGCTCTCAACTGAGCCAACCGACTCCTCCCCAGAGCTAGAGCTAGGGGCGCCTCCCACGCCTGGAGCTCCGTCACCCGGAACTCCCCCTGGCACATTGGCGCCAATCACTCCCTGGATTAGCGCCTCACATTCGTTAATAATGCCACCGGATCGGTCTTTAACCTCCCGAACCACCCTAGTGAGACGGCTATTGGCTACCTGCAACTGCTTCCTCAAAGCGTTCGTCCGCTCTTGCTCCATAGCTACGCCCCCCTGGAGCTCCTGAATGCGATCCGCCTGCATCCTCATGATGCCCCTCACACGCTGCTGCTCGGTGTGATCCCTAGCAACGGCACGCCTGAGCCTCCTCCTCTCATCTAACACGGCTAGGACCACATGGTCAGTGTAGGAGTAGTGCTGGCAACGACCACAATGCCTAGTCCGACTGGCCGTGCTTCAGCGCCGAATCGGTCTTCCGGGCCTCTCCTCGTAGTCGACGACACGAAAACGTCTCCGAGGCGGCCCACCTCCGCTCCCACTAGCTCAGTCCATGACCTATAAGGATATCCACAGTTTACAACTTAGACAGAATAATCATACTTAAACATATCCTAACACAATCTCCAAAAGTTCTAAGAATCAAGTTTCGGGTTCGTCCAGGTTATTTCAAACCTAGGCTCTGATACCACCTGTGACAGCCCCACCTTCCCCTAAGGCGGACCAAAGGGGTTAGCGGACTGCCTGCCCGGCTCTCGCCAGGACTACTAAGACGGTAAAACAAAAACTCAAGTCGATCCGGAATCTATTGGCACGCTTACCCAAACCAACAATCATGAAACGGAAAACGAAAATCGAAACGGAAAGGGAATAGTGACTGCCACGTCACAATCCGACCAAGACCCAATCGAAGACAAGTAACTTCAGATAATCCTTGAAAAGGATATATACAAACCAAATACATCACATGAACATAAGTACACACTTTTACAAAACCACATTCGTATATTTACACATCCAAAATGCAATGTTTGAATCCAAACACAATTAGGGTTTCCAATCATGGAGGAGCTATACAAAAATCTCTAAACTAGCTCAACTCATTCTTCGAAAGCAAAAGTCCAAAAGATAGTTCCCTGTAAGGAAAACAAAATTTAACGGAGTGAGCTTTCGCCCAATGAGGTACTATCACGGAAATATACCAGGATCACATAAACACAAGAATATTCAATCCAAATAAGTTCATCAAGTGAGTAAAATCAACACCACACAACTATAGAGAATAAAAGGATACGGACGGCTCTCAAGAGCCCTTTTCCTCTTTTGCCATGCTTGATCTCATCTCATTGACTCTCCGTCAATGTATACAGTGTAATCATAACCGTAGATTCCTCTTTACTCCAATATTCCGTCCACCACATATTCCTCTTACCAGACCCGAACACCAAGCAGTACATAATTGGTAATACTCGAGTATACCGGAACCAGGGGTCTCATACCCAAAAATTCCCAAATACAGTCCCCATGGCTTGTCAAATGTCCTCGACCAAGTCCTTACCGGCTCGAGTCAATTGACTTCCAATGAGGTAGAGCTCAGAGTTAATAGTAAAGGTCCAACGTGAACAGTAAATGTCGTTGGATACACGTCCAAACAACACCAAATCAAGTACAATCAAGAGTATTGCAAATGGTATATGTCGCGCCCCACTTTTTGAGTGTGTGAAAGTAGTGTGTGGGATATGTATGTGAACGTGTGTGAAAATGAAAATAAAAGGCCGTGGGATTGTGAAATGCGACGGTTTGGCCTATCAAAGTTCAAAAAAGGGTTTTTGAATGGAAAAAGGAGTCGCCACTTGGTATAGAGTCAGGGTGTACCAAGTCACCCAAAAAAGTGATTTTTTGGAAAGAAAAGTAAACAAACCCTTTTTAAAGAACTTTTAGGTCTACGTAACCAAAGAAAGGGATCGGGGGTCACATTTGATAAGGGAGAAGGCAAAGGCAAAGCCTAAGGCACTCCTTTACCCTAGCCAAAGCTAGTTGCGTGACTTAGCCCCACTTTTCCTAATTCTTTTACCCAAAATATGTGTTGCATGTTGGATGTGACTAATGGATATGAAAAATGCAATCCTAAATCTAAAATGTCTCTTATGAGGCTTTTTGGTCCCAATCACATGAGTTGTGATGGCCAATAAGGAAAACTCTCATAGAGGTCACGGGTAATGCAATGAAGACCCAAATATGAATGCAAGTGTGAAAATGTGAGAAGAATGCAAAACAAAACAAATGTAAGTGCAAGTGTGCAAATGTAAGAAAAGTGCATGTGTGCCAATTGAGAAAAGTGCATGTATGCAAATTGAGAAAATAAAGGTGTTTGTGTGCAAGTGGATGAAAATATGGTATAATAGTAGTAAATGCATATAAGTGCAATTGGGTGCAATTCGTGAGGTAGAAAATAAATAAGTGATAGGGAAAGAAAAGAAATGTGCGAACATGGCATGTGGATTTGAGAAAATATAAGTAGTGAGAAAAATGTGGATAAAGAAAGTGAGGAAGAGGAAAAAAATGAGAGTGCATGAACCTAGAGGAATGCATCAAGTCGGGTACGGGAATGACTCCTAACTTCATGATTTTAATTTTCCCTTTGATTAGAAGGAAGAACTAGCGTGCTAAGGCTATTCTGTAGCCACACTCGCTCGTTTCCCTTACCAAAAGGGGACTCTCAAGCAAATGTACCCTATAACTAGCATGAGGATGCAAAAACCTAAAATGAAGGGGAAAGGATTGGAGGAGCATGCCAAATGCTAGAAAACTAAGAAAAATGTATGAAATGTAGTGAAACATGCAAGTATGTACTAAACGAGAGGGGACGGCCTATTGGATCTAGCATTGGACTAGCCCATGTCTATGGATCCTCACTAGCATTGGACTAGTGGAAAATCGGAACAAAGAACCACAACTAGCGTTGGACTAGCGTTGTGACGGGAAAGGAATCACAGCTAGCATTGGACTAGTGTGATAACATGCATTTATTTCAGTTTGAAGAAAATCAGATAAAGCATAATAAAGCAAATAAGCACATAAATCACATAAGACACATAACACATAGGCATGATATCTAGATGCACGTCCTAAGAAAGCAATTAAACACATAGCACATACGCATGCAAATCACACAAAGAAACAACAAAGAAACCCTAACTATTACATTAGGAGGGGGGAGCCTACTACAATCTAAAAGGGGGAAATGAAATAAACGATTCAAATGAATACCTAACTAGTACAAATTTGGCATTCGAGTGCCTTTCCAAATGATCAAAAATTGAAATAAAATAAAATAAACATACTGAATTAAAACGAATAAAGCGAATAAATAAATAAATAACATTAAGGCATGCAATTGAGCACAGAAAGTCACATAAGGCACATAGGGTCAAATAAAGGCAAGAGTAAGGGATTAGGGTGTACCTCCCTTGAGTTGGCACCCCTAATGAGGTGAAATTATTTATTTGCCCTCCAAAAACAAAGAAAGGGTCAAGGCACCACTTTAATTAACAGGTAATCACAAAAGATAAAAATAAACATGAAATTGAATCAATTAAATCATGTAGACAACCTACATTTAAGAAGTCAAAAGAAGAAAGGACTTGATTGCAAAAAAATAACAAAGCTTTGGGGTCAAAATTAATGCAAAATAAAGTTTAGGGACCTATTTGCAATTAAATTAGGGACCCATTTGAAGAACATTGAAAGTTTGTAGGGCCGTAGTGAAATTAAAGAAAAGTACAGGGACCGATCTACAAATTTATTTCTCTGACTTCTTAATGGATCAAACCACTGGGCTATTTTATTTATTTCTTGGGCCAAAACCTTCCCAGCCCAACCGAAACCCAAACAAAAGGATCGAGCCAGTCCACTATCCTTTTTTACCAAAGCAACTTATTCACAAATTATATGGGCTTTTATCCCTAAACCCAGAAAACAAACAACCAAGACCCAATCAAAAATGGACAAACCCATCATCAAAATCCAATGAAATTAATCCTATTCCAATCCTCATCTAATTTTATTAGGCCCAACACAGAAATGTAATTAAAGGAATTATTAGAACCCCTTTATACCATAAAATCTCACAATTAATCTACCAACAACTCACTGAAGATAGAGAAAGGGGATTAAAACTGAAAAGGGCCAGATCAATTCAATTCAATTCCGTGGGGCGCGACACTCCTTAGACCATTTATCATGAGGATTCTGGCCAGCTTTGAGCTGGCCAGATTTCCTCTTAAACGTATATAGAAAAAAGATAAAAAACTCTCCTTTTGGTTCAAAATCTCCATTCGAGCATTTCATCAAACATTACACAGGCATGGAGGATTCCAGCAATTTCTAGATCAAATGGTGTAAATCAGAGCCCAAAATTTGATCAGATATACAAAAGAACACAGTCCAATCAATCCAAGAAACATGCGCATGCTAAAATCATGAACAATCAGCAGGATGAAATAGACAAAGCCACGGCAGACATGCTCTGAAAGAAAACTGAAATGTAAAGGAAAACGTTAACTTACAGGGTTCTCTCCGCAAGCTTCGTAGACGGCGACGGTGAATTCCGACGGGATGGTGGCATTGGTGGTGGTCGACGGACAGCAGCAACAGCATCGTGGGGTGCTCAGTTGCCCTGGTCTTGATCATCAGAAATGGAATTCGAGTCCGCTGTTCTTGTCCCAAGCTCTTCCGATTATGTCTTCAGCCACCCACTGGGATTCTTCCCTTCGTTTCTCTTCGGCTGGCTCTCGCTTTTTCCTTTTTAATCGCCGCACCTCCCTCTTTCATCCGCTGTTCCCCAGATTCTTTTCATCCGCCCCTTTTCGATTTCCCTTCCTTTGCCCAGTTTTCTTTTCCTTTTCCAATCCGTCCGCCTCTGTTTTTCTGGTTCCTCACCTTACACCCTCTGTCCCTCAGCCGCCATTCCTCTTTTCCTCTGTTTTTTTTCTCAAGCTCTCCGACCTCCCTTTTTCTTAGCCGAAGCCCCTCTGTCCGCCACCAGCTTTTCTTGCCCTCTCCCCTCTCTTTTCTTTCTTTTTGTCCGTCTCCTCTATTCCCAAACCCCAGCCGCCATACCTCCATCTCCCTTTCTGCTTTTTTCCCGGTTCCTCCAGCCGCCATAAGCCTCCCCTGCTGTTTTCTTTTTTTTTTTCTATTTTCTTCTTTTTCGCCCTCTTTTTGAGCCTAAAACCTCTCTCGGCCTTTCCCTTTTCTTTCTTAATGTTTTCTTTATTTTTGTTCGCCGAAACCCCCTTTCCAGTTTCCAGTTTCTTCGTGCAGCCCTTGAATTAAAACTCTCTGCTTTCTCCATTAGCCTCTTGCTCTGTTTTTGAGCCCCAATCTCTCTCATTTTTTGATTCACCCCCAAATCTCCCCTCTAATTTTCCTTGTTATTTTTTCCTCTGCCGCCCTCTCGGCTCCCTCCTTTTTTCCCTCTATTTTTCTTCTTGTCCCGTTATCCCCCCGTCTCAAGCCTCTCCGATGGTTTTCTTTTCTTTTGCCCGATGCCCCCCCTTTTTCTTGACTTGCGGCTCCTCTCATTTTAAAGGCATCTCCAAGGACTAAACCTAACTTGAAAGGCCAAGATTTCAAACCCCAAAGTAGGCTTATGTGTCTTATTCTTGTCCCTTCGATTGATTTTTCTTTTTTTCCTTTTTCTTTTTTCTTTTCTTTTTCAAAAACCTAGAATCGAAACAAACAAAAATAAAAGTTAAATGATTAAATGATTAAAGTTTAATTAAATGATAAAAATGACTTAAAAATAAAAGACTAAAAGTAAATGAAATTAATCAAAAAAATAAAGAATAATAGTAAACAAAATACCTTAAAAATTTGGTGTCTACAGTATAGTAAACAGTCAAGTAGGCCAGAGAGTACGAGAGTGGTAAAGTACACCCTCGCCTCACCTAGCCCAAACAATAATCACAACTAGTCCAACCACAGAATTCAAGCACAAGGAAGCCACGGAATAACAAACATGTGAGTAGTACACTCACCAAGGCAAACAAAGCAATTTCACAAGTTTTCACCCAATGTGAGCCTCGGATCACCGGCACGCCCTATAATAATCAAGAAAGTACAATTAAGACTCGAACACTAGTCGAATACCTTTTTAAACGAACTATTAAGGCAAAAACCAAATATAGCTTGGAAATGAAAAACATATAACATTTAGGGGTAAAAGTAGAAACAAACCCTAAAACCGTTCATTTCTATCCAATCTCAACCCAACTCACAAGAATCCAATACCCTGTGTGACAGCCCCACCTTTGCCTAAGGCGTACCAAAGGGGTTAGAGGACTGCCTGCCCAGCTCTCGCCAGGATTACTAGCGCGATTATGTATAGTCTAAAACATTTCGGAAGGTATTAGCGCGCTCAGACGGAACAAAACCATGGAATGAAAACAGAATATCGGAGCCGCACATGAACAGTGCCAATCACATTTATACATGTAAGGTTCCCAACTTACAACCCAAAAGAAAGTGTTAGAACATAATACATTTAGATTTTCCAACCATCAAGGAGCTATACAAACGTATATTAAACTAGCTCAACTCGGCTTCAAAATCACAGTTCCAAAAGGTGTTCACATCCCTGTAAGGAAAACAAAGGCAACAGAAAAGGGTGAGCTTACGCTCAATCAGGTACCAAACATATAGGGGAAAATCATGGCCTTTCACGTTTAATCAACCAGATACATATACCAGATATAAAGGAAATCAGTTAGACACAGTGATTCAAAGGGAAAGGATACAGGTGGCTCTCAGGGCTACAATTTTTATGAAGACCACTTAGTCCAGTTTGCAATGTATCCAAGTCAAATTCACAAATTACAGTACCAGATTCCTGCCGACCGGCCAGTTAACCGTACTATGTTTCAATGGCCATAACTCAGGCTACCGAAGTCCGATTGAGGTTTTCTTAGGGGCGTTGGAAACCTAAGACATAGCAATACAACTTTCATGTTTTGGTTAAACACTAGTTCAGTATGTATCAAGGTGAAAAGACACGATCAGATTGATGAAATGTCAAAACTGTCCATTGGACTAAACCTATGGTAGTCAGGGATATTTTTGTCTTTTCATAGGTTACGTTGCTCTGATTGAGTTGAAATTTTGTAGACAACTATAAAACATCATTCTGTACAACTTTTATGTTTTAGGTTAAGCCTAATTCGGACTGTAACATGGTGAACTAGAACCTGTCAGAACAGGGTACTCAAGGAGTTCAATTCTGGAAATTGAAGAATTCAAGGTATATTTCACATTTCTAGCTTACAACCACTACTACCACCTCCTATACAAGCTTACATACACCAAGTACCATTCAGCCAATAAGAATTATAAGTGAATCAATCAAAACTCTAACTCAAAATTCACCACCCCAATCATCAAAACCACTTGAATAAGGCATCACAAGCAAGATTACAAGCTACTACACAACTCAAACATGATTAAGGGAAAACGAAAGGTTAGTCAGCCATTGTACCTCAAAACAAGAGTTTGAAATGGTTATACTTCACCTCTCCTTGAAAAATTTGGCTCCTTAAGCCTCCCAAGCTCACAACTTACAAGTTAATCAGTGTAGTTTTCTTGTTTTCTCTCTTAATCAAGCAAAACCTAAGATTTATGGATGCTATTCTTCTCTTGTTTTTCTCTCAAGAAGCACGGCTAAGATGGATGAAAATGAAGAGCATTTGAGTAGTTGTTTAGTGATAAAGATGGTGGAAATTAGTTGGTCAATCAAGCCATGGATGACCGCCACTTGTCACAACCAATTTGCATCTCAATTTTTTTCTTTTCTCTTGTTGTTTTGGTCAAAAAATTCGGCCACTCCATGCTGAGATTGAGGGAGATATTTTGCAATAATATCAAGAATATTTGATGGTAGGAAAGTGTTGGTCAAGTGATGTGTCCAATCGGTAGTGAACGATACCCGTCGATTCGAGCCGATTTTTCTTAAATCGCGTATACTAGGGTTTTAACTTATAATTCACTAACTTATTATTCTTACTTCTAATCACACATTATTTTCTCATCTAAAAGTCACTCTTACTCACCAAATTTAGTACACACTCTGCACCGATTACTCACATTACGGAAAGACGTAAAAACCCTAATTTATTGTAACGATGAAGGTAAAAAGGGAACCCTTGTTTTTATGATTATTTGTAGCTATTGGGGTAGCGAATGTATATTAAAGTCATTGTAAAGTAATAAATTCCAAATTAAAGGGAATTTTAAGAAAAATACAAAGAATTTTACGGGTTCTCACACTCTCTCCCCCTTAAAAGAATTTCGTCCTCGAAATTCATACATGCACTCCTAAATAACGTAGGGTATTTTCTTGTATATCCGTTTCTAGCTCTCAGGTCTCACTGTAGCCAAAATTTAGCTTAACCATAGAAATCACGAATCGTACCTTCTACTATCTCCGATGGTTCAGGTACTGCCTGTTGGTCCAAGGCGTACACTCTAGCTAGCACCCTTGGCTTAGTCCCTCCTACATTTGTTTGTTTAGGGTTTAGGTGTAACCTACGGGGACAAGTTGCAAGCTGGTGCTCGACACTACCACACCATAAACATTTTCTTGCCTTTCGCCAGCAATCATTCTTAGTATGATTGGCCTTCCCACAGTACCCACAAGATACTCGAGGGGCTGAGGTCGGACCTCCTTGTGAGGCACCTCTTGCTTGCTCCCTTCCACGCGAGGTTCCTCTTGGAGTAATTTCCTTAGGTGTCCCTGAAATTTTCATACCACCATCTCCTCGACCCACCTTAGAGGGTGGCATATCTAGATTACCTTGTCCCTGCCTTTGACTTCCGCTAGGCGCACCTCTCCTTTTTGCATGAAAAGCCCTCACTTGTGCCCTAGCAATTTCTATTCTCTGAGCCTTCTCCAAAACTTCCGTAAAAGTGTTAATCTGGGCTGCCGCCAAGGCCTCCTGTATCTCCACATTGAGTCCTTGAACAAACCTCCTTATCCTCCTTTGTTCCGTAGCTATCAATTCGGGAGCAAATTTGGACAACTTCGTAAACTGGGTTTCATACTCAGATACACTTAAAGTTCCCTGTCGGAGCTTAATAAAATCGTCCTCTCTCTTCTCCTGGACAATAGGTGGGAGGTATTTCTCATTAAACTCTCGTACAAAATTCACCCAAGTCCATGCAGTCCCCTCTCTTTCCCATTTAGCCGTAATTACATTCCACCAGGCTCTGGCCGGACCCTGGAACTGAAAAACGGCAAATTGCACTTGCCTATCCTCTGTATAGTTTAACGCGGCAAAGATATTGATCATGGTCTCTAACCATCTCTCGGCTCCCTCAGGGTCCGGTCCTCCCAAGAACTTAGGAGGAGAGAACTTTTGAAATCGCTCTAGGGCCCTATCTTGCCCCATATCATCCCTAGGTTGATTCACATGGACTTGACCCTTTTGCTCCACCAAGCGAGCGAGGATATTGGTCATTTGTTGGATCGCAATTGCCACCTGATCCCCCCTATAACTTGGGGTCTAGGTTGCGGTCCACATAGTTCACCCCTTTCCCCTCTCAGTTCTTGCGTGGGTCCCTGCGTCTGTCTATCCCCATGCCCACGATTAGAGCCACGCCCGTGAGTAGCTCCCTGATCCTGGCTTCTTCTACCTTCCATGCTTCGTGACTAATCAACTATAGCAATATAGCCAACTAATCAATGATAGAATATAGCCACTAAGTAACTATATAAATATAAACAGAATAAAATAGGGGTAATGCAACACATTCAATCAAAACAAGTCACATAACCTATAGGACATTAACCCTAGGTATTGCTCAGGCACTACACTTAATCAAAACTTGAAGCACGTGAATAATAAGGATCCCAAATCCCATGAATATCTTCAATATATTTCAAGTCCAGACTATTCGCATCCCCCGTGCCTTTGCTTTCGCCATCCAAACTTATCCTAATATTACTCGAGATCTCAACTAATCGTAAAGGTATCACTCTTTGGTACTCGAGTACAAGAATCCAAAAATATGATAATTCACCACTCAAGCTGGCCAGGTTCAAGAGCAAATCACCCGTATTAGAGATTCCTACCCAACATAATATCTAAGATCCCCAACGATAGACAATTGTTCCACACTTAACAAGTCAATCCCCACAGTCCGAGAACCCTCTCCCGGCACGAGCTCAATAGGAGCTCTGATACTATCTGTGACGGCCCAACCTTCCCCTCGGCGTACCCTAGGGTTTAGCGGACCGCCCGCCCAACTCTCACCAGGACTCACTCACTCTGTGACAGCCCCGCCTTACCCTAAGGCGAACCAAAGGGTTCGGCGGACCGCCTACCTAACTCTCGTCGGGACTCAGATCTGGAACGAACGGAAACCTACCAAACGCTCAGAAGAACTTCGAGGAAATAACATTCAGAACCCAATTGAGCCGAACTATAAGATACAATCAATCTTTAGGACAACGTTCCCACAGACATATAACCATAAGGAAACACTGTACAATATACATATTAGTAAGTTTACACACCAAAAGAAACATTTTATTAAGATACATTTAGGGTTTCCAAATTGTTGAGGAGCTATACCCAAAAGAGCAAAAGAATTTCTAACTAGCTCAACTCATTCTTCAAAAACATCGAAGTTCCAAAAGATGGTTCCCTGTAAGGAAAACAAGGATAACGGGACGGGGTGAGTTAAAAGATCAATGAGGTACCAAAAGTATAAACAGCAGATCATGAGAAATCACTTTTAGGGCACATATACACATCAAATACGAGAAATGAATGAACACCACAATTTAAAGGATACAGGTGGCTCTCAAGAGCCAAATCCCCGTTGCAATACTTGATCCAACCTAGTTGACCCTCCGTCAACATTCAAATAAAGGAACCAGTCCAGTAGAACACCACTTTAACGCCAAATCCCGTCCACCAAACATACCCCTTGTGAGAACCCGTAATTTTCTATTTTCTATTAATTGCACGCTTTTCCACATTTTATTTATTCGAAAAATTGTGAAAATAAATTTTATGAGTAAAGATGGTTTTGAAATCACTTTTCCGAGTATAAGTTAGCTTATGAGATTTTAGAAGTGGATACCGGGCGTGGGATCCGCTGGTGCGGTAAGTTTGATAAAATTCGGCCAATTAGATTAAGTTGTGTATACCGGGTTTAATTTATCAGGTGTGAAAAGATAATTAGAAGTTACCTAGATGGATTATCATTGGAGAGACAAAAGGATAGAGTTGCATCAAATAAGGGTGACAAGTGTCACCTTGTGATTTATTCTTGACTTTGACCATTTTACTTACCTTTACCAATTAACCAAAATTGACCAAAAAAAATTCATCACTTTCATCCTTCTCTTGGCCGAATTTCTTGGAGAGAAAAGAGAGAAAAACATTCAACATCTTCCTTCCATAACTTGCTCCAATCTTCAAATCTAACCGATAAAACTTCAAATCACTCCATAAAAACTCTTCTCTAGGTAGGATTAAGGTTCTTGGTGAAGTGATTTGAAAGAAATTGGTGCTAAGTAGCTTCCTTTCTTGAGGTTGCAAGGTGAGTAGCTAGGGAATTCTTTCCTTGGTATTGATAATGTCAAATTAATGACTTGTGGTGGCTAAAGATGTGATTTGGTGAAAGATTTCTTGAATTTAGTGAGATTGATGACATTTTTTCTATTTATTCATGATTTTTCTGTTTTAATATGATTACCATTGTGTGGCCATGTGTGACAGCCCTACCTTCCCCTAAGGCGAACCAAAGGGTTCGGTGGGCCGCCTGCCCAGCTCTCGCTAGGACTCGGTCGAGTCGTTAAAAGAAATCGAAAACGTTCAGGAAGGTAATAGCGCGCTGAAACGATTTAGAGTCGCCAAATGGCAAAACGAAAATCAACACCACAATGAATAGTGGTTGCCACATCACCACCCAGCCAGGAGCCCAACGAATATAGATATGGCCATATGACTCGGGAAAACATTTCCAATCCAAATAGTATACATGAACAGGGTAAATAGTTTTATACACATACGTTTGTAATTTACGGAACAAAAGAAGATAATTAGATCAAAATACATTTAGGGTTTTCCAACTATCGAGGAGCTTTACAAAACTATAATAAAACTAGCTCAACTCGTGCATCAAAACATCTTAGCCCCAAAAGTGGTTCCCTATAAGGAAAACAAAGATGACGGGAAGGGGTGAGCTTACGCTCAATGAGGTACCAAAATAATAGCAAATAAGAAACATGGAACTTCATATTCAATTAATCACATATGTGCATCAAATAAAGAAGTGAACAAACACCATAGACAGAAAGGATACGGGTGGCTCTCAGGAGTCAAATTCCCATTTGCTTCACCGAAACTTGATCGAAATAACAGTTGACACTCCGTCAACGTTACAGAAGTAACCAATACCGTAGACTCCACTTTCTTCGATTCCTTCCACCTCACATACTCCCACCGGGTCCGAAATCCAATCAGATCAGAAATGGTAATACTCGAGTATACCGGAATCAAGGGTCTCAATACCCAAAGATCCCAAAACAGACTACCGTGGTTCGTTATCTAATCGATCAGGCCCTTGCCGGCCCGACTCGAGTAACTAGTCACAGGGGTTGAGCTCAGAGGTCACAGAAAGGTCGTTGGATACAAGCTTCCAAACGACGTCAGAACACATACAGATACAGATACCAGATACAGATACGCACTCAAAATTGGCATATGAACAGACAAGAGAACGAGTGTGATAAAGTATACCCTCGTCTCAAACAGAATAAACAGATAGTTCAGTCGTTCATATCACAGATTGCATGTACAGAAACCGAGTTAAACAACAACAAGTGAGGGGAGTGGTACACTCACCGGTGTCATTACAGATACCTCAAAAGTTTTTGCCCAAAAGAGAGCTTTAATCACCAAGAAACCCTAAAATAATCAAAGTAAAACAATTGAAGGTTCCACTTTCAAAAATCGAGTATACAGAATGCACATGTGAGGCTCGACTACCAGTCGTATGCCTCGCCAAATAATTACTAATGCAAGGGTGCAAAACATGATTTTGGAAACGCAAAGTTAACATGAAGACCTAGGCTCAAACAACCCAAAAGCCCTTCATTTCTACCAAAAGGCAATTCAAACTTAAAGGAACCAAACGGTCTAGAAAATTGGACAGCATTTCCCCTAAATTTGCTTACTTTTCCAGCCGTCATGGCTTCATTATTTCCTCAAATCAGTCCCAACATCTCGTACACAAATAATCTCATTTCCAAAAGCTGTTCACTAGGCTTAAAGTCATTCAAGTACAAAATTTAGCTAGGAACATGACCGGAAAGGAAAGTCAAGCCCTAAAATATTCCGATAAGCATAATAAGACTCGATTACAAGTCATAAACCAATGGAAAATACTACCGAAATAGGGTTCCATAAGCATTCATAAGCATTAAAGGAAACCAGAAAAATCCGGAAATGGAGTTAAGTGTTAACTAAAAAAAAATAATTTTTGACATCATTTTACGGTTTTGGTACCAATGGCACTACGATTATTGGATGGAGGTGCAAGATACACCGTTTCGAAGCTAAGAGATAGGGCTACAATGTTACAGAAGGTCACTCAGCCCAGTTTCAAGTGTAACCAGGTCAAAAATGCAATATACTACACCAGAACCGCAAAAATAGATTCACAAATCGCATTCTGGTGCAAACATCATAAATCAGGTTACCTAAGTCCAAATCCAGGAATTCCAAAGCCATAAGAAATCTAAGAAACAGGGCTATAATTCATCAGAAGGCCTCAACAACTAATTCTAGAAGCATTCCCAACCAAAATAACCCAGTACAGAAGCAATTCTCAAATTCGGGTAGACACAGGGCAGCAAGGGTAATTCCATCTTTTCACAATGTACGTTGCTCCGATTGACCTGAAATTTTGCAGGAATATCTAAAATATCATTCCATACAACATTCATGTTTTAACCCAAGGCCAATTCGGCCTCTAACTATGAGTTGTAGTGCCAGGCAGAATTTAAATCAAAGAAACCCTAACTTTCCAATTTTCTTTCCAAAACAGAAATTGCTTGCAATTAACCACTTTTTCCACCTTCAAGCTTCCTTAACTATCATTTCCAATCATCATACATGACCACATAATCATATTCATATGAAAATAGAAAAATCACCAATAATTATAAAACTTCACCAATTCAACCAAAAATCAAGATATAATCCATAAAATTGCATCTTATACCACCACCAATCATGAATTAAACATCATTAGAGGGAGGAGAGGGGTCCTTCACTACTCACCTTAGTAATACAAGAGAGAGAGCAACTAATCACCTTAGCTTTCCAAACAACTTCACCAACACTAAGTGAAGAGGTTTTATGGAACAAAAGCAAGTTTAAGTGGTTGTTTTGATGGATTTGAGCTAAATGGAAGCAAGAACTTGGAGAGTTTTCTTTCTTTCTTTCTTGGAGAGGGATTCGGCCATGAAGCTTGCAAATGAAGAGCAATTTTAGTCAATTTTGATTTATTTGGTAAAGTCATGAATAGTAGTCAAACTTTGAGAATTAATCTTATGGTGACACTTGTCACTATACTTAATGCATCTCTATCTCTTTGTTTCCTCTCACACCAATCCAAATAGCAACCTCTACTTATCTCTTAGCACCCGATAATTTAAACCCAGTGTCCAAAACTTAACCTAGTTGGCCGAATTTTTCCGAACTTTTCGCCCTTGTGGGTCCCACGTCCGGCATACGCTCTTAATTTCTCAAAAACTAACCGATACTAGGAAAAATCATTTAAAAACTATATTTAAGCATAAAATTTATTTTCACAATTTTTCGAATAAAGAAAATGTGGAAAAACGTGCAATTAAAAGAAATTAAAACCTAGAAATTAAGAAAATTACGGGTCCTCACACCATGTATGATGGTTGGAAATGATCTAGAATGAAGCTTGAATGCGTAAATTGTGGTGGTTTGCGGAAAATTTCCGCATTTGACAGAAAATTTCAGAAGTTAGGGTTTCATGTAACCCCCTTTCTGCCCGGTACTGTTTCCCTTAGTTAGAGGCCGAATTAGCCTTCGATTAAAACATGAAAGTTGTAGAGAATGATGCTTTATAGTAGCCTGAAAAAAATTTCAGCTCAATCGGAGCAACGTAGCCTGTGAAAAGACTAAATTACCCCTGCTGCCCTGTAGTTACCCGAGACTGAGAATCCGCTTCTGTAATTGGTTAGTTTGACCGGGAATACTACTGATTTGGTTGTTGATGTCTTCTTAAGAAATATAGCCTAGTACCTTAGCTTTCGGATGGCTTTGGAATCAAGTGAATTGAACTTTGGTAGCCTGAATTATGGGTGTTTAACCAGAATGCGGTTCATTAACCTGTTTATACGGTTCTGGTTTGGTACATTGCGATTTTGACTTAGTTGTACTACAAACTGGACTGAGTGGCCTTCTTCAACATTGTAGCCCTTTCTGTTAGCTTAGAAACGGTGTATGTTGCACCTCCATCCAATAATCGTAGTGCCGGTTGTGTCCAATACGCTTAATGACGTCAAAACTGTTTTTGGGTTTTAGGGCTTGACTTTCATTTCCGGTCATTTTCCTAGCTAAATTTTGTACTTGAATGACTTTGAGCCTATTGAATGGCTGTTGTGATGAATTTATATTTCGTTTGACTTTGGGACGAGCTGAGGAAAATAATGAAGCCATGACGGCTGGAAAAGTAAGCCAATTTAGGGGAAATGCTGTCCAATTTTCTAGGCCGTTTAGTCTCTTTAGGTTTGAGTTGCCTTTTGAAAGTCATATTTTATTCTTTTGTACTAGTACTTACCATGGAAAGGCGTACGACGTGTAGTCGAGCCTCGCTTGTGCATTCCGTTTACTCGATTTTGGATGTGAAACCTTCAATTGGTTATTTTGATTATTTTATTCTTGGCGATTAAAGCCAATCTGAACTGAAAACTTTTGAAGTATCTGTACTTGAACCGGTGAGTGTACCACTCCCCTCACTTGTTGTTTAACTCGATTTTTGTACATGCAATCTGTGATATGAACGACTGAACTATCTATTTATTTTGTTTGAGACGAGAGTGTACTTTATCACACTCGTTCTCTTGTCTGTTCATATGCCAATTTTTGGTGTGAATCTGAATCTGTTATCTGTATCTGTATATGTATCTGTATCTGTATCTGTTCTGACGTCGTTTGGAAGCTTGTATCCAACTATCTTTCTGTGACCTCTGAGCTCAACACCTGTGGCTAGTTACTCGAGTCGGGCCGGCAAGAGCCTGGTCGATTAGATAACGAACCACGGTAGTCTGTTTTGGGATCTTTGGGTATTGAGACCCTTGATTCCGGTATACTCGAGTATTACCATTTCTGAACTGATTGGAGTTCGGGCCCGGTAGGGGTATGTGAGGTGGAAGGAATCGGAGAAAGTGGAGTCTACGGTATTGGTTACTCCTTTAGCGTTGACGAAGTGTCAACTATTATTTCGATCAAGCTTCGGTGAAGCAAATGAGAATTTGGCTCCTGAGAGCCACATGTATCCTTCCTATTTGAATCATTGTGTCTAACTACTTTACTTTACATCTGGCATGTGTACCTGATTTGTTAAATGTGAAATGCCATGATTTTACTGCTATATGTCTGGTACCTCATTGAGCGCAAGCTCACCCCTTTCTGTTACCTTTGTTTTCCTTACAGGGTTCCATATTTTGAAACCAAGATTTTTGGAAGAAAATAGTTGAGCCAATTGTAGGACTTCTTTTGTTTATGCTTCTCTGTAACTGAAACCCTAATTGTATTTTGTGTAGCGTGAATACTCTGGCTTGTATTTTGGTTCATTGGTTCAAGACTCCGATGTAAATATATGTCTAAGTGTTTAATTGACGTCCCGTATTTCCGTATGGTTTGGTAAGCTCTATTTAACCCTTGGTGGTCTCCAATTGTACGTTTCGTTGAGTTCTCGCGCGTACTATATAGGGTTTGTGTGATTCGACTCCATAGTCCTGGCGAGAGCTGGGCAGGCGGTCCGCTGAACCCTTTGGTTCGCCATAGGGTGAGGTGGGGCTGTCACACCCCTTACCGGGCACGAACACTAAACAGGAACAGGAATGGTAATACTCGAGTATACCGGAATCAAGAGTCTCAATACCAGGTTAAGTACTAGTACAAAAGAATAAAATATGACTTTCGAGTAAAAAGATAATAGTTGGTCCTAGGGTTACAAACAATCTTCAAAACCCTTCATTTTTACTAAAATCAACTCAACTTGAAGAAATCGTGTAGCCCTAAAATTTTGGGCAGCATGCCCTCTGTATTTTGCTATATTCCAGCCATTTATGGCTTCATTGTTTTTCCTCAAGTCAGTCCAATTCAAAACATGAGAAATCTCAATACAATAGCCCTTCAACTAGGCTTAAGTTTATCCAAATACAAAGCAAGTCTTGGAATGCAACTAGAAATCAAGTTTTAAGGACAAAAGCTAAATAGCAGGTTTGACGTCTCTTAGCGGAATAGACACAACCGAAGCTACACTTATAGGATTGGGATTTAATTTACACCGTTTCGAAGCTAAGATAAAGGCCTACAACTTTGATGAAGATGACTCAGTCCAGTTCATAGTGTATCCTGGTCAAAATTTCAAATTACAGAACCAGAATCTCACAATCAGACTAGTTAACCGCACTATGATTCAACGACAATAACTCAGGTTACCGATGTCCGATTGAGGTGTATCTTATGGAGTTTCGAAACCAAGACATATACCTACATTTCTTATGAAGACCTCCAAAGCTAAATCATGCATTTTCAGAGTCAAAAATTGAAATCCCCACGAAGATAGAAAACTGTCCGCGAAAATATGGGTTATGGGCAATCAAGGGTATTTCGGTCATTTCACATGGTACAGTGCTCTAATCGAGCTGAACTTTTACAGGACGCTATAAAACATCATTTCCTACAACTTTAATGTTTTGTGCTAAGCCTATTTTGGCCTCTAACATGGTGAAACAGAACAGGGAAAATTGGAACCCTAAAACTGGAATTTTCGCACAAAATCAAAATTTTTCCGCAAATAGCGCAAAAGGGATCCATTTAACACAATTTAGATCCATCAATTCAAGCTCAACCATATCCATCATAGGAAAACAGAAAAATTCTCACAAAATCAGAAATTTAACTAACTTCACTCAAATCCATAAAATCTTCCATAAAATCAACTAATTAGCTACCATAAGTCACCAATTGACCATTATTAGGAACAAAGAGTGAGTTCCAAGCAAAATACCTTAATTCCTAGTAGCTTAGAGGCTTTGCTTCCAAAACAACTCCACCAAGACCTTCAAACTCCCTTAGCAAGTCAATTTTGTGGACTAATTCAATAGTTAATCGGTTGATTTGCAAGATCTAAGCAAGAAATGAAGAATAAAAGTTGAAGGTTTCTTTCTTTTCTCTCCCTAAGGAGCTCGACCAAGAGAGATGAAATGGAGATGATTTTTGGATCAAATTGAGGTTTTAGTAAAGTTAAGGAATAGTGGTCAAAGTCCAAACTCGAATAAGAAAGTGACATATGGCACCTTTTAAGTTTAAACTTATCCTTTTGTCTCTCCAAGATTAAACCATCTAAGTAAGCTCTAATTATCTCTTAGCACCTAATAAATTACTCTCGGTATACAAAACTTAACCTAATTGGCCGAATTTTACCGCACTTACTGCACTAGCGGATCCCACATCCGGTATACACTCTTAATTTCTCAAAAACTAACTTATACTAGAAAAATGATTTTAAAACTATATTTAAGCATAAAAATCTCAAAAAAATCAATATAATAGGGTATAATGACGAAAATGCATGCAAGAAAATAAAATAAAATAGTATGAAATAAATAAAATTTACGGGTCCTCACACATTCACATCAAATAAAATAAGATGCAATCTCAATAATAAACGAAATAATAGTTCCCAAGTTTGGAACATACGAATACATTCATTTCTATCTCAGCCATCCATACAGTCCCAAATACATCAAAAGATTTAAGTTTTTAGTACATTCAACCCTAATCGAGTGACTAGTGCGAGTACAATTACAAAAGTCAAAACAACTAGACTACGCTAGTCTATACACGTCTCACGCCTCGCTCGTACCCCCTGTAAGGATAACAAATGACGTGGAATGAGCTAAAAGCCCAGTGAGGTTCCAGATAGCAAGTTGACCATTATTTAAACGTGCAAGTATCACGTAGTAGAGTGATGAGTATGAAAAGTTCATAAAAGTGAGCAATAACACTTCAAGTAGTAAATCTCAAAATGAGCGAGTGTAAAGGTTTTCTTTTAAAACGAAACAATAACACGATAAGTACTAATCATTCCAAAGTATAAGGATACGGATAGCTCTCAGGAGCCAAAATTCCCATTTGCATCACCAGAGCTTGATCAAGTAATAGTTGACACTCCGTCAACTTTCAAGTAAGTAACCAATCCAGTAGAGCACCACTTAAACTACTCTCCGTCCACCATCCAAATCCCCTACTGGGCCCAAAATCCTCAATAAACACTGGTGGTAATACTCGAGTATACCGATTAGTCGAGGAGATATCACTCCACTCGACAAAACAAAAGACCCAGGGTTCGTTACCCAATCGACCAAGCCCTTGCCGGCTTGACTCGAGTAACTCGCCACAGGGTTTCTGGAATTCCAGGAAGTGTGCACCATATACACAAATATATCAAATCCATTGCAACAATAAACAAGTATATCTCATATTAGGGCAAGTGCGATAAAGTACACTCTTGCCCGATCAAACAAATGACATATCATTAAATCACATTGGTCAAGTATTGAAAACAAGTGTTCAGTTCAATCAGGTATTTGGAAGCACTCACCAAAGGTCTAGTGCCTCTCAAAAGTCACGTTCAGGTCCAACTCCTTGGTTGGAGTCCAAATCTGTGATAAAATATCATTTGCGAATGTAAAACTCTCTAGAGTTCGAAACATAGGAGTTTCGCTTCAAGAAAATCAAGTAAATGTAATTCGCTTAAGTAGTATTCACGATACTTATCAAATTACGAAAAATTCATGCTCGCTCTTAAACCTTTGAAACTTTGAAACAATTATACTTGAAATGCCATTTGAGTCGAAGAAATGGAGAAAACGTATTTCTATGAGTCGTAAATTTCATTTTCCCAAGGGTACAAGGTCGGCCAAGTTCTAACTTATATATCTCGATAAAAGAAGACGCAAATATCCTAGATGGTTCAAGTGGTATTCACTCTTAAGCCTTACTCGTGTCGTAAGTATATCTACCTAGCCCTCGAGCGTAAATTTGGGCAGCACGCCCTTTGTATTTACCTATTTTTTTAGCCATTTATGGCTTCATCTGTTTCCTCAATTAGTCCCAAAGTCACACACAAAATAATCTCATTTCAATAGCCGTTCAATAGGCTCAAAGTCATACAAGTACAAAATCAAGCTAGGAACATGTGCGGAAATGAAGTTTGAGTCAAGAAACAAAAGACAGATTTGACGTTGTTTTACGTAACGGACACAACTGAGGCTACGCTTATCGGATTGGGATGAAATTTATACCATTTCGAAGCTAAGATAGAGGGATACAATTTTTATGAAGATCCCTCAGTCCAGTTTGCAATGTATCCAAGTCAAATTCACAAATTACAGTACCAGATTCCTACCGACAGGCCAGTTAACTGTACTATGTTTCAATGGCCATAACTCAGGCTACCGAAGTCCGATTGAGGTGTTCTCAGGGGCGTTGGAAAGCTGAGACATAGCACTAAAACTTTAATGTTTTGGATAAACACTAGTTCAGTATGTATCAATGTGAAAAGACACAATCAGATTGATGAAATGTCAAAACTGTCCATTGGACTAAACCTATGGTAGTCAGGGGTATTTTTGTCTTTTCACAAGTTACATTCCTCCGATTGAGCTAAAATTTTGTAGGAAACTATAAAACATAATTTTATACAACTTTCATGTTTTAGGTCAAGACTAATTCAGCCTCTAACATGGTGAACTAGAACCGGGCAGAACAGGGTACTCAAGCAGTTACATTTCTAGCTTACAACCACTACTACCACCACCTATACAAGCTTACATACACCAAGTACCATTCAACCAACAAGAATTATAAGTGAATCAATCAAAACCCTAACTCAAAATTCATCACCCCAATCATCAAAACCACTTGAATAAGGCATCACAAGCAAGATTACAAGCTACTACACAACTCAAACATGATTAAGGGAAAACGAAAGGTTAGTCAGCCATTGTACCTCAAGACAAGAGCTTGTAATGGTTATACTTCACCTCTCCTTGAAAAATTTGGCTCCTTAAGCCTCCCAAGCTCACAACTTACAAGTTAATCGGTGTAGTTTTCTTGTTTTCTCTCTTAATCAAGCAAAACCTAAGATTTATGGAAGCTATTCTTCTCTTGTTTTTCTCTCAAGAAGCACGGCTAATATGGATGAAAATGAAGAGCATTTGAGTAGTTGCTTAGTGATATAAATGGTGGAAATTAGTTGGTCAATCAAGGCATGGATGACCGCCACGTGTCACAACCAATTTGCATCTCAATTTTTTTCTTTTCTCTTGTTGTTTTGGTCAAAAAAATTCGGCCACTCCATGCTGAGATTGAGGGAGATATTTGGCAATAATATCAAGAATATTTGATGGTAGGAAAGTGTTGGTCAAGTGATGCGTCCAATCGGTAGTGAACGATACCCGTCGGTTCGAGCCGATTTTTCTTAAATCGCGTATACTAGGGTTTTAACTTATAATTCACTAACTTATTATTCTTACTTCTAATCACACATTATTTTCTCATCTAAAAGTCACTCTTACTCACCAAATTTAGTACACACTCTGCACCGATTACTCACATTACGGAAAGACGTAAAAATCCTAATTTATTGTAACGATGGAGGTAAAAAGGGAACCCTTGTTTTTATGATTATTTGTAGCTATTGGGGTAGTGAATGTATATTAAAGTCATTGTAAAGTAATAAATTCCAAATTAAAGAGAATTTTAAGAAAAATATAAAGAATTTTGCGGGTCCTCGCAGGGTTGGTGTGATTTGACTCCGTAATCCTGGCGAGAGCTGGGCAGGCGGTCCGCCGAACCCTTTGGTTCGTCTTAGGGTAAGGTGGGCTGTCACATTTTGTGATAAGATTGAATATTGGATTTGTTTTTATGGTTTGTTAACTAGTCCTAGCGAGAGTTGGGCAGGCGGGTTGCTAATACCTTAGGGTGTGCCCTTGGGAAAGGTGGGGTCATCATAGTCTTTGCCTTGGAAGAAACATTACCAAAGCCTCTTAGTTCCAAACTTTCAACTTTTTATGTAGTACCATCAGCTTCTTGAAGAATTGAACATACCAACTCCTTGAACATCTAATCCCCAAACCTCTAAAACAATCTCCAAACATTGTGAATGTCAATGCCAGTTGTTAAGAAACTGAAAAGAAGATGAAAGACAAATGTTTGAACCACACTTAATAAGTAAAGTCGAATGGTCTGAGCGTCCCCTTGCCAAGTGAGAAACCCTAGAGATAGGGTAGGCTTCCATCCATTTATCATTAACTCATGCCCTATTCAATCATTGCCAAATAGTTCCATTGGTCCAAGTAAACTAGGAGCTGTCAAAGTCCACTAATGACAAGCCACACTTGAACATGGAGGAGTTAAACTCTTCCATATTTCAAACATTTGTTGAAGCTCCGCTAGCTCTTTTTTCAGTTGAGGAGATGACATTAAAGTCATGTAATGCCATCCACAGTTGATGTATGCTAGCCCCAATGCTCTCTATTACAATTCAAAGTGGGTGCATCCCTACCTTGGTGCACTTAGCATAAACTCCTGAGAGCAAGAACGATGCATCGAATGCAAAAGAAACGTGAGTATGAATCAATTGTTTCACATATTCAACATAACTAATTTGTAAATCATTATACTAGAAAACCAAATTTTCCATCAATGAAGTTAGATTATAAAAATTCAATTCATGATGAACCACTTCTGTTAGGACCGAAGACAACCTAAGAGGAGGTGAATTAGGTTATTTAAAAAGCTAATCAAGTTATGGGCACTTTTTTGTTCAATATGAAATTTACCATCTTTTCTAGGTGATCACTCAATGAATCGATTAATAAGCGAGCAATATCACTAGGGAGTAGAAGAGATAAGCAATTAAGATTCACAAGATGATAAATAAAAAGGGGAAGAATTGCAAACCAATTTGACTACCAAGCTCCTCTTGAGCTTGAAGATCACTTTATAGAACAAGTTTCTTCAAGTTGATGAAATACAACCAATCTTTGTGTATAAAGAAAGGTTCACTTCCTCCTTGCCCCAAGCTACACTTGGTCAAGTTAGGAAGTTTTATAATCACTCAGGATAACCCTCACAAAGCTACACTATTGAAGTATTTTTCTCACACAAGAAAAGCTTACACGAATCTTACACCACAAAGAGTAGAAATGTTCCTTCGAGAGTATTTTCTCACTAAAACTACTCTTTATCTTTTATATTCTCAGTGTGCAAAAGTTGCCTTTTTTATTTTAATCATATGCCTTTTATATGAGACCAAAAAGGTGCTCATTATGACTTTCAATGGATACAAAGTAGCTGAAAAGTCAACTAGCCGTTGGGAGTGTCGGACGTCCAATACACCTGATGCTTGCGTCCGACAGCAGACAGAGAGTTTGAGAAATCATCTTAATTCTTTCGGACGTTCGGTACTTCTAATGCTTGCTTCTGATAGCAGATAGAGAGTATCTCAATTCTATCGGACGTCCGGTGAGAATGTTCTGCGTCCAATATGATCTGCACAGATTATCGGAGGTCCGGTATTGTCTTTATGAGCATCCGACAGCATTCGTCTTCCTTTATCTTCTTAATAGCATCAAGATGCTTCAAGGCTGAAAGGATTTCTCATAGGAAAGATATTAGTATTATCCAATTGTTTTGTAAACATCAAAAGACAGGAATCAAGATCAACATTCTCCCCTTTTTTGATAATGACAAAACAATGGATGAAAGAAAAGAAAATGAGCAGAAGCTCCCCCTTACTCATAGCATCCGAAAACATTAAAAACCAACTCATAGAATTTCCTTTTAGTCATAGCATTTGAAAAACATTAAAAACCAACTCATAGAATCTCCCCCTTACTCATATCAGAAACTCTCCCTTACATATAGCATCCATTCTCCCCCTTTTTGTCATCACAAAGTTAGAGAGTATCATCAGCCCAAATCCATTAACAAAAATCATTAAGAACACCAAAATCCAGAAAGCATCATTAGCCAAAAAATAGAAAAATAACCACAAGATCTATGAATGTCAATCAAAAGATCCATCATTCAATTATTAGTCATATCAAACAACAGTAGACTAACAGTCATATCAAAAACATCAAAGAGATCCATTAGTACAATGCAGTGAAACATCAAAAGAAAAGTTACAAAGGACCATGGATAATGCATCCTAATATGAAGTGCAAATGTCCCTAGGATGCCTAAATTGTGATCTTAGATGATCTGAGCCTTCTTCTTGCAAGACGAAACTAAGAGGGATCCATTTCATCTTCAGTTTCTTCATCACATACATCACTGTCTTCAGTAGCTAGAATTTTTCCTTTGTCTGAAGTGGTGGGATCAGGAGGAGTAGGCTGAGAACTCGAAACATTAACTTCAGCAGTTGGAGGAGTGAGCTCAGTTTGAGGCTCCTTTAGATGTGTATTTTCATCCTCTTGAAAGACAAGAGGCACAAGCAGATTTCTCTTATCCAAAAATGTAGCTTGTTGCTCAGGTGTCATGGTCATCATTAGACCATCTTCAAGGAGAAGGACATGTTGTTTGCATTCCTCAAGTAGGCAAATGACTTCATGATTGGATGAGGTGGGTTGAGTAGAGGATTTTCGAGGATGGATGGAAAAGGGTGAAGTGACATGAGACTGTTTGAAAGGTCTAGGAGTAACAGGAGTTTCATGACGACTTTTGGTTCTAGACTCCAAGACGGCTTTCTTATAACACCAGTGGTCATCAAAAAACCTGATACTTTTTCTTTCAAAATATGCTTTGGTTAAAACAGAGGATGAATTCTCTTTGGGAGATACTCCAGTGAAAGGAATTTTGAAATGAGCAAAAATTGGAGTTAAAAACATTCCATAATAGAATTTCCTACAGCTATCAATGCTGAGTTTGAGCAAAAATTTACACATGACAAAACCAAAATGAATTTTGATTTTCTCAACAAAGCAGTAAAACTAATAAAGTTCCATTTTGTTGGCATCAGTCCTATGACCGTCAATAGGAACCAACAGGTTTGAAATGATTGTGAAAATGATCAGATTTTGAGGATTGAGATCCTCCAATTTGGCCTCAACATGTGTGTTAAAGTGATTTTGAAAGTAGGCCATCAGTTTTTCAAGATAAAAATGATGATAAAGCAATTGGAAATTCTTCATATGAGAAAAAGTTAACAATTTTACTACGACAGCCTTCTTCAATTTTTGTCTTCAACACCAGATTAACAACATCAGGAGTGAGTAAAATATCTACTGAATTAACACGTGAGATAAGTTCAGTATGAGAACTGCCCTTTCTAAGATTAGCAAAAACTAGTATAGCATATCAGGGTAGTATGTATTTGGCAAGGACAGAATATGAGACCACTTTTGAAATTCAAAAAGTTTAAGAACAGGCTCTAAGTCAAGCTTACGGAATTCGGAGAGAAGGATAGTTCTTTGAGTGATGAAGCCTTTTTGTGAAATCCATTCAAATTTGTCCCTGGCAGCATCATCGATGAACTTGGGCAGTGTGGTAGATTGTTGCTCAGTTTGATCAATGCGTTTCCTTTTCTCACTGCGTTTCTCAGACGTACGAGTCGATTTTCTTGGTGAAGGCACAACAGTTTCTTCATCTCTGAGCCTGGTTGTGCATCCGGTGCCAGAAGATCCTCCTCTCAAACTGGCCATAGTGAAATGTGGAATGATTTGCGTGTAGAATGTAGTGAGAATGTGAATGAAATGGACTAATTTTGCTATTTAGGCTAAAATGAATGCTTGAATCTGCCAAAATAGGTAAGTTTGTAGTAATCAGGGTTTCTGATGAAATTTGGGATTGGTTGAATGGTTGACAGTTGGAAGAGATTGTGAATCCTAATTAGTTTGCAAAAGAGCTGTGAGACGATTTGTGGAATCAATTTATAGACATTTGTCTTGAAAGGGCACGAATTTGAATTTTTTGCAATTAGTGATAAAGGAAGGGGTGTGTCCGAACCAATGGTGTGTTCTGAAGCAAATGAGAGGAAAACTTCTTTATAACAGGCTCTTTTGAGTGTCGGACGGTGGAACGAAGAGAACCGTCCGATGCAAAATTTTTCTAGAAAATAGCGTAGAACACTGTCGAATGTCCGTTCATTTGGTATCGGACGTCCGATAAAGCTTGACCAGAGAAATTTTAGAAATTCTTTTCCAAAACGCCCAACTTTGTTCTCAAAATATAAACTGATCCAGAGGTAAGGCTTTTGTAAGAATATCAGCAATTTGATCTTTTGAACAAACATATTGTACACAAATTTCACACTTTTGGACAAGATCACGAATGAAGTGATACTTTATGTCTATATGCTTTGTCCTAGAATGTTGAATGGGAATTTTTGTCAAATTTATGACACTTGTGTTATCACAATACATAGGCACACAGTCATACACTAATCCAAAATCATTCAAGGTACTTTTCATCCATAACAATTGAGCACAACATGCACCGGCGGCAATATATTCCGCTTCGGCCGCAGACAAGGAGATAGCATTTTGTTTCTTATTAAAGCATGATACCAAACAATTACCAAGAAAATGACATGTGCCACTAGTACTTTTTCTATCTATCCTACACCTACCAAAATCAGCACTCGAAAAATCATATAAGGCAAATTCTTGACACTTTGGATACCAAAGACCATAATTCAAGATTCCCTTTAAATATCTAAAGATTCTTTTAATGGCAATTAAGTGAGATTCTTTAGGGCAGGATTGGAAACGAGCACATAAGCAAACAGTAAACATAATATCGGGTCTACTTGCGGTTAAATAAAGTAAACTATCAATCATACCTCTATACTTTTTCTCATCAATCTTCATACCTTCCTCATTTTGTCAAGTTTGGTAGATGTACACATAGGCGTTCCAACTTGCTTTGAATTCTCTATTCCAAATCTTTTGAGAAGCTCCTTTGTATACTTAGTTTGATTAATGAATGTACCTTCTGGAGTTTGAACCACTTGGACCGCAAGGAAGAAATTTAACTCTCCCATCATACTTGTTACAGCCCCACCTCCCCCTAAGGCGAACCAGAGGGTTCGGCGGACCGCCTGCCCAGCTCTCGCCGGGACTCAGTCGTTCACTTCAGTCCTCAATTAAAATCGAAATAAAACACAAGAATAAATATAACGACAATCCAAAACTTAACGCAAAACTTATATACATTGCTATCTCAAAAGGGAGTACAAACATCGAATATACAAAGGTTCTCAATTCACCATACATCCAGCCCGCCGAGTATTAGGGCGAGAACCATTACAAAACCAAAGAAACCAGTCTAGGCTAGACTCTACCGAGCTCTCGTCCTTGCTCGCCGTCCCCTGTTAAGGAAAACAAAACTAAAGGAATGAGCTAAAAACTCAGTGAGGTTCCGAACACATAGGCAACAAGAAGTTCAATGCATTCATTACATATAACCAATAATTCAAGATACAAATACAAAATAAAGCGATAAACACATTCATTAAAAAGATACGAGCTCACAGGAAGCCATATATTCGTTCGTTCGTTCGTTCTCCTGTCATTCCCCTTATTCCTCCGGTCAATTAAATAAAATGCATTTTTGGTAAATAAACCCCTCGTTCGTTCTTTCGTTTCGTTCACCCCCTCATGGAAATTGGCCAGGCTCCACCAACCTACAAGGTAATACTCGAGTATACCAACGTTCACACCCAGGGTCACCATATCGCCCGACCGAGTCCGCTTCTGGCTCGAGTCGATCGGTAACGAAGGGTAGGGCCCAGTTCAGCCAAACGGCTTACATTCATGCGCAACTAATGTAGCAATCATTAAATCATTGAAAATTTCACGTTTCATTTAGGTCGAGCGCGGTAAAGTACACGCTCGCCTAGAAAACTCGTTTTGAAAATCCTTGAAAGCACTTAACACATTATCAAACAAGAACACAAGTCATAAAGTCAAGAAAAATATAGTAAACAAGGAACACTCACCTATATACGCAAAACAACGTGCAAAATATCCTTCCAGATATTATCTTTAGTCACCAAGAAAACCTAAGATTAAACAAGAAAGAATATTACAGCTCATCTAACACAAACAATTAGGTGAACTCAAAGAACTCGACAATTGATGAGTAGAACGTATAAAAGACTTTAAAGTGAAACGAGGACATTTGGACCCGTGGACAAAAATAACTAGGGTTTCATAGTCCAAACGTAAAACCTAACTCAAAAGGGTTATAAAATTTTCCAATGGAAACACTTAAACCAAAGGCAAGTCGGAATCCAGCTAGGTAGGCTAAGAAATACTGTTTTCGGGATCGTTTATATGGTTCAAAATCATCTCATATCTAAGTAGATATTATAGACTAAATGTTTTAATGAAATCCATGAAAAAGGGAGGACAAAATACCCAAGAAAACCCTAAACCACTCTTTTTTATTTGGTAAGCGTAAGTAAACATTTGGAGTTTCCAATTGAAGAAGGATCATGTTTTAAGATGGAAAACGGTCATAGTATTTGCCAAACGAAAATATACAAATTCAAATAGAAACTTAGCCCTCGAGCGAAAATTTGGGCAGCACGCCCTTTGTATTTACCTATTTTTCCAGCCATTTATGGCTTCATTGTTTTCCTCAATCAATCCCAAAATCACACACAATATCATCTCATTTCAATAGCCATTCCATAGGCTCAAAGTCATATAAGTACAAAAATCAAGCTAACAACATGTGCGGAAATGAAGTTTAACAAAAGACAGATTTGACGGGTTTTGCGTAACGGACACATCCGAAGCTACGCTTATCGGATTGGGATGTAATTTATACCGTTTCGAAGCTAAGACAGAGGGCTACAATTTTGATGAAGACCACTTAGTCCAAATTCCAGTGTAACCTAGTCAAATTCCCAATTCCCAGAACCAAGTTCCAACTAATCGGCTAATTAACCGTACTACCTTTAAATGGCCATATCGCAGGTTACCAAAGTCCGTTTAAGGCGTTCTTGGAGGCGTGAAAACCTAAGACAAATACCTACAACTTTCATGAAGACCACTCAGTCCAGTTCTCACCCTAACTAGGCCAAATTTACCAAAACAACTCCAGATTTTCCAGTTCGAAATTCACTGCAGAAATCCACTAGCAGTCCTGCTTTATTCACTCATATCTCAGCACACACAACTCCAATTCAGGTAATTCCAAAGCCATTTGAAAGCTAAGATACAAGGCTATAATTCTTAAGAAGACATCATCAACCAATTCGGTAATATTCCTGGTCAAACTAACCACTTACAGAGGCTGATTTTCATTTTCGGACAGAAACAGGGCAGCAGGGGTATTTTGGTCTTTTCACAGGATACATTGCTCCGATTGAGCTGAAATTTTGTAGGAAACTATAAAACATCATTCTCTACAACTTTATGTTTTGTACTAAGGCTAGTTCGGCCTCTAACAAGGTGAAATAGAACCGGGCAGAATTGGGAAAAAAAATGAAACCCTAATCTGGAATTCATGCATTCAAGTGCTAATCTTCCACAAAACAACATCTAAAACAACTAAAAACCACTACTAAGCAATTAATTGAAGTAAAGAAGAGGTTCTTGGCAAAATACCTTATCTCCCTATGAAAGATGGTAGCTTAGGCTTTGTCCTCCAAAAATAACTCCACAAACACCTTGGAAACTACTTGGAAAGTAAGTTTTATGGAGTAGTTTGCAAATTAATCGGTTGAAACTCAAGATTTGGACAAGAAATTGAAGTGGAAGATGAAGAACTCTCTTGGTTTCTCTCTCACTAATTTCAGCCAA
The DNA here is from genome assembly GCF_003713205.1 of Coffea eugenioides. Taxonomy (NCBI): domain Eukaryota; kingdom Viridiplantae; phylum Streptophyta; class Magnoliopsida; order Gentianales; family Rubiaceae; genus Coffea; species Coffea eugenioides. The sequence continues at coordinate 19,659,537 of NC_040042.1, read as the reverse complement.
AGGAGACAAGAAAATGAATGAATTTTGGTCAAAAATCTGATTTTAGTAAAGTTACCAACCTTGGTCAAAAGTCCAACTTCTAATAGCATAGTGACACTTGGCTCCTTTTAGGGTTTTAAGCTTATCCTTTTGTCTACCAATGGTAATTTATCTAGCTAACTTTTAATTGTCTCCTAGCACCTTGTAAAATAATAATACTTCGCACAAAAATCACTTAATCACCAAAAGTTTATCGCACTAGCGGGTCCCACGTCCATAACGCATTTCAAATTTAACCCGAAATAACTTATACTAGAAAAATGGTTGGAAAAACTACATTCACTTATAAAGTGTCCAGAAAATTAATGTAGTAAAATAAAATAAGGAAAATGCATGAAAAGGAATAGAATTAAATGGTATAAATTAAGAAAAATTTTACGGGCTCTCACAATACTCATCTCAAATTCATTTTGCATAATAGTAGAAAAATTCTTGCATAAACACTCATTAGTAGTACCAAAAATAATATCATCCACATATATTTGCACAATTGGAAGATCATTGGAACTTTATTTAGTGAAAAGAGTAGTATCCACAATACCTTTTTTAAAACCATTCTCAACCAAAAAATCACTTAAACGTTCGTACCAAACTCTTGGATCTTGTTTTAACCCATACAAAGTCTTTGAAAGTTTAAACACGTGATTTGGATGTGACTCATTTTCAAAATCGGGAGGTTGGTCAACATAAACCTCTTGATCAATAAATCCATTTAAGAAAGCACTTTCAACATCCATTTGAAATAATTTAAAGTTCTTGAAACATGCAAATGCCAAAAACATCCTAATTGATTCTAGTCTAGCTACGGGAGCAAATGTTTCATCAAAATCTACTCCTTCTTCTTGAGTATACCCTTTGGCCACAAGTCTAGCCTTATTTCTCACAACTTCACCTTTATCATTCATTTTATTTTTAAATACCCATTTAATGCTAATAGTAGGATGATTTTGAGACCTTTCAACCAGTGTCCAAGCCTTGTTTCTTTCAAATTGATTTAGTTCCTCTTGCATGGCTGAAATCCAGTTTTCATCTTTCAAATCATCAACAACATTTTTAGGCTCAAAATGCGAGACTAAGGAAAAATTATCCATTAATTGTTTAGATGAGAAACAAGTTCTTACTTTCTCAGATGGATCACCAATAATAAGTTCTTTGGGATGATTTTGAACAAACTTTCAAACTTTCGAAAGATCCCTAAGTGTACCAACATCCTTGTCATTTTCTTCTAGTGCTTGATTCTCTTGAAAATTATCTTCCTTTGAATTTGCTTCTAATGAAGTATTGTCTTGATCATGCATCGTGAGTTTCTTGAATCCTTCTTGAACACCTACATCATCATCTTCACAACAACTCCTGGAAATATCATTATTAGATTCATCAAATGTAACATGTATGGTTTCTTCTATGACAAAAGTCCTTCTATTATAGACCCTATATCCTCTTTTGTTTTCACAATAACCCAAGAAAATATTTTCATCGGATTTCTTATCAAATTTTTCAAGATGCTCATTGATGCTTAAAATAAAACATTTGCAACCAAAAACCTTGAAATATCCAACAATTGACTTTTTTACCAAAAATTAACTCATAAGAGGTTTTGTCCAAAATTGGTCTCAAAAGCACTCTATTCATTGCATAGCAAGTTGTATTTACGGTTTTGGCCCAAAAATATTTTGGTAAGTTGCATTCACTTAACATGGTTCTTGTGACTTCTTGAAGAGTTTTATTCTTTCTTTTAACAACACCATTTTGTTGAGGGGTTCTTGCCATTGAAAATTCATGTGTAATTCCATTATGATCACAAAATTCTGGAAAGTCACAAAATTTAAATTCCGAACCATTGTCACTTTTAATTTTAACAATATTCAAGCTTAGCAGATTTTGAACTTTTGCAAATAGGAAAACAAAATTTTTGAAAGTGTCATCATTGTGAGCAAGAAAAACCACCCAAGTATATCTAGAATAATCGTCAACAATGACTAGACAACATCTCTTACCACCCAAGCTAGCAATTTGGGTAGGACTGAACAAATCAAGATATAAAAGCTCCAATGGTCTTCAAGTAGAAATACACTTTTTGGATTTAAAAAAGACTTTGACTTGTTTTCCAAATTGACATATATCACAAATTTTGTCTTTTTCAAACTTAATTTTTGGCAAATCTCTAACAAGATCCTTTTTGAAAATTTTTTTTAACAAATCCATAGTGAAATGAGAAAACCTTCTATGCCACAACCAAGGATCTTCATTTGAAACTTTAAGGCATTGAAAGTTAGAGGAATCAATTTTTTCAAGAATAACTACATAGATGTCATTGAATCTTTTTCCTTTGAAAATGATATTGAACTTTGAATCAAGAACTAGACACTCATATTTTTGAACAAAACAAACAAATTTCTATCACATAATTGACTAACACTTAGCAAGTTCTAACCCAAGTTATCAATTAAAAGAACATTATGAACAAAAGTCTGACCATTCTTACCAACATCTCCTACTCCAATTGTTTTAGCTTTGTTATCATCTCCAAATGTCACTTTTCCACTTGATTTTAGCTTGAGTTTGTGTGACGACCCCACCTCCCCCTGAGGCGTACCAAAGGGTTTGACGGACCGCCTGCCCAGCTCTCGCCAGGACTCACTCACTCAAATCATGTGCACACATCCATGAACCATAAATAACATCCACAATTCAAACTTATAATTTACATTGATACAAATCAAGGTACAAAGTCTCAATATACTCAAACTGGTTCAAGGCGTATACAATCCAAATACAAAACATTCTCTTCGAGGAATAGCGCGAGTACAAGTCAAAAGTCAAAAGTCAAAAACAACTAGACTACGCTAGTCTTTACACGTCTCACGCCTCGCTCGTACCCCCTGTAAGGAAAACAAATAGCGTGGTATGAGCTAAAAGCCCAGTGAGGTTCCAAATAGCAAATTGACCATTATTTATAAGTACAAGTTTTCGATATAGCAAAGTAACGAGCACGAAGAGTTCATAAACGTGAGCAATAACACGTCAAGTAGAAATCTCAAAATGAGCGAGTGTAAAAGTTTTCAGAAGAAACAATAATCCAATAAACAATAATCATTCCAAAGCATAAGGATACGGATGGCTCTCAGGAGCCAACTTCCATTCATCATCAGGAGCTTGATCAAGTAGTAGTTGACACTCCGTCAACTTTCAAGTAAAGGAACCAATCCAGTAGAACACCACTTACACTACTCTCTGTCCACCATTCACACCCCCTACTGGGCCCAAAATCCTTAATAAACACGGGAGGTAATACTCGAGTATACCGATTAGTCGAGGAGGTATCACTCTACTCGACAAAATAAGAGACCCAGGGTTCGTTACCCAATCGACCAAGCCCTTGCCGGCTCGACTAGAGTAACTTGCCACAGGGTTTCTGGAATTCCAGGAAGTGCGCACATCATAAACAAGTATATCAAGTCAATTGCAATCAATAAACAAGTATATCACGTAAGGGCAAGTGCGATAAAGTACACTCTTGCCCTATCAATTCACGTATATAACATGTACTCATATTAGTCACGTATCAAGTTCAAGTATCTAGTGCAATTCGGTATTTGAAAGCACTCACCACAAGATATAGTGCCTTTACTGGTCACTTTCAGGTTATACTCCGGGTTCGGAGTCCAAATCTGCGATAAAACTCAGTTTGAGAACTTTGAAACATGACTAAGATTCGAAACTTAGACGTTTCATTCAATAAAAATCAAGAAATTGGAATTCACTTGGAGAGTAGTCGTGAAACACTTGCTCGCCTTTTTAAACAGTAAAACTTTGTAATATTTATACTTGAAATTGTCATGCGAGTTGAAAGTACAAGGAAAACATACTTTGAGCAATCATTATTTCATTTCTCAAGGGTACAAGTTCGGCCAAGTCCTTACTTATATACCTCGAAACAAGAAAACTCAAGTACCCTAGATGGTTCAAGTACTATTCATATCATCTCGACCCAAGTCGCAAGTGTATTTTTATAGTCTTCGAGCGTAAATTTGGGCAGCATGCCCTTTGTGTTTACCTAATTTTCCAGCCATTTAGGCTTCATTATTTTTCCTCAGCCAATCCCAAAGTCATATATATCATAAATGCAAGTCAATAGCCGTTCCATAGGCTCATAACATCATAGGAATAAGAATCAAATTAGTAACAAGTGCGGAAATACAATCTAGCAAAAGACAGATTTGACGTGTGATTGCGGAAATAACACATCCTAGGCTACACTTATCGGATTGAGGCGAAACTTATGCCATTTCGAAGCTAAGGCAAAGGCCTACAACTTTCATGAAAATCACTTAGTCTAATTTCCAGTGTAACCTGATCAAATTCCCAATCCATATGACCTGGTTTCAACTATTCGGCTAATCAACCGTACTACATTCAAGTGACCATATCTCAGTCTACCGAGGTCCGTTTAAGACGTTCTTGGTGGCGTTACAAAGCTAAGACAGGGCACTAAAACTTTTATGTTTTAGACAAAGACTAAAACTGAACGGATTACAGTGAATAAACACCATCAAATAGACTAACTGTCCACGCGGAACTCTGGATTATACCCTAGAACAGCAAGGGTATTTTCGTCTTTTCACAAGCTACGTTGCTCCGATTGAGTTGAAATTTTTTAGGCACCTATAAAATACTATTCTATACAACTTTCATGTTTTGACCTAAGGCCAATTCGGCCTATAACATGGAGTTACAAAACCGGACAGAAAAGGGGGGAAAATTTTCCAGATTCTGGAATTTTTGGTCTCTAATGGAACTTTCTCAAATTTCTTGTTCTAATCACTACCAAACAGCCTTATATAATCTTATATTCAACATATGCAACTATACAACAAGTGTAGGCAGAAAATTATGAAACCCTAACTTGCTTATTTCATCCAAAATTCATCACAACCACTTGTATACCGTGAAATCAAGCCAAAACTTAAAGCTAAAAAAAACATCTTAAAGCAAGATTTAAAGGAACAAGGATCATGATCAGATTTATACCTCAAAAACCAGGCTTGAAAGAGTGATACTTCACCCCCTTTGAAATTTCTTAGTTCCTCAAGCTTCCCAACTCACATTTAGCACTTTAATCGGTTTGGAAATTTAATTTGTATCAAGAAGAAGGAATTGTTTCTTGCTCTCACTTTCTCTCTCTCTCTTAGTCGACCAGCTGCTGGAAAAATGAAGAGGAAAGTGCAGAAAATTGGTTTAAGAAGGCTAGTTGATCACTTGGCCAAGAAACTCTATGGTGGCGACAAGTGTCGCCACCACCACCTTTCATTTTTCTCTTTCTTTTCCTTGCTATTTTTAGTCCACATTTTCGGTCAAGCTAGCTGGCAATGAGGGGGGAATATTTTGCTCAAGTATTAATGCTCATGTGATAAGAAAGTGGTGGTCAAGTGGTGCGTTCAAACGGTAGTGCGCGGGACCCGCCGGTTCGCGCTATTTTTCTTAAAAACACACGTACTAGGATTTTTACTTCCTATTTACTAACCTTATACCATTGCCCCTTATCACATATTATTTCTCACTTAAAAGTCACTTTTAATCACCAAATTTGATCCTTGCTCAGTACCGAAAATTCATCCGGCGAAAAATCGCGAAAACCCTAATTTTGCTCCAATCTTGAAACCGAAGAGTGAAACCCTACTTTCTAGGTTTATTTACACTTATTGTGGAATAATTGGGTAGTAGGCCTTTAATAAATAGTAATTTCCAAATAAAAGTCATTTTAAGAAAAACGTGAGGGTTTTACAATTTCAATAATTAAAATTAGGGTTTCTAGTCTTTTTAAAACAAAATAAGGTTTTAAATCAAACCCAAAGAAATACACTTTAGTATCTTCTTTACAAACAACCTCCTAATATTTGGGGTGTCACAGTTTGATGAATTGTGATGGATCACCGGTCATGTGTTTTGAACATCCACTATCTATGAACCATTTTTATTCCCCAATGATGTTCACTAACTTCACCTACACAAAAGTTCACGAAATAATATTTGGTACCCTTTTAATTTTTGGGCTCTCGAGACTTAGCATCATATCTAACTATCCACATGCATTTCATGCCTCTTCTCGTGTTCTTCCTCACATAGCAAATACTTTTCATGTGACCTTTTTTACAACAAAAATTACACATAGCCAAAAGTTATTTGTATGAACAGGTTTAACAAATCTTACTTATCTTTTCTTATAAATAGTAAACTTATTTGTATTAGAATTAAACTTTTTCTCATCCATGCCAAGATAAGGTTTTTATCTATTCCCTTGAAAACAGTTTTATTTCTTGTATTGGAGCAAATCATTTAAATTATCCATTCTTCTTTTCAAATCACTTTGTTCCTTTTTGAACATTTCACAAAGTTTTGTTTTTCTATCAAGTTCAATGTGTAGATCAATCTCACCCTTTTTAAAGTTGTCATTTTCAGTTCTCAGCTTTTTGTTTTGTTGAAAGATATTTGCATTATCCTAAAGAAGAAAGCTAATTTTTTGTTTTAATTCCTCGTTTCTAGCATAAGATTCTTTCAAGCTATCGTGCAGTCTCTCAATGAAGGATTCAATGTGATGTCCCCACTTCTTCCTAGGGCGAACTCAAGAGTATCGGCGAAACGCCTGCCTAGCTCTCACCAGGGCTCAATATGAGTCAAATTTAAATTTAAAGGTAATCAACCAATAATAAAAGTCAATATAAAGAAAAGTCACTTCCTTATAAAATCATTCCAGTCTTACATCACAAGTTTTCAAAAGGTACATCAAAATTCCCCAAAAATACAACCATCCATAGTTGGCTAAACCATTTACATCCAAATTCTTATCAAAAGGGTAGTCAAGTCAGTTTCTCCAAAAATCTTTCCATCCGAGCTCCTGTTAAGGAAAACAAACTACGGGGGTGAGCTAATGCTCAGTGAGGCCAAGAAAAGCATGCAAACAAATAAGTTCAAGTAATAATAAAGTTTATACAAAAGGAATAGCCATACAATTCAAGTTATTCAGAAGGGAAAGTAAAACACAATCAATAAGGATACAGAAGCTCTCAGGAGCTAACTCCACACACCTTGGCCAAGGCCTCGATCCAAGATCTCACACATTGACTCTCCGTCAACCGAGCAAGTATCAAATCCGTTGACTCCACTTTCACCAAATTTCTGTCCACCGTTACACCCCCTACCGAGCCCGAACGTCAACTAGAAAAGGCAATACTACTCGAGTATGTCATGTAGGATCTCAAAAGTTCAAGCTTTATGTTTTTCTCATGGTTCACCAAGCTTCTCGACCAAGCCCATGCCGGCTTGAGTTGCAAAGTTAGCCAATGAGTTTTGGGCGCCCCCCACAAGTACAAGTATAAGTCGATGAGATGGCTCTCCAATCGACGTTGAGTCAAATAGAAGTATAATTTTCAAGTATAAGCAAGTCAATTATCAAATCAAGTAAAAGATAATGAGTGCGATAAAGTACAAACTCGTCTCGACAAGTCCAATTCATATATTTAACAGGAACTATTTCAAGTGTTATACAACAAGTTATGCACTTGACACTCACCAATTCAAAAAGCAAATGAGCAAATAAAGCCCTTTAGTTGTCCACACCGGGATTCCTTTCGAAACCCTCTTGAGCACTTGATGAAATAATGACCATCCTTCACTCACGTATACTCTAGACCATTGAGCATACAAAGAAGAAAGTTTGTTTACCTAGAACTAGAACAATGCATCAAAAAGGTTTATTTTATTAAAAATCAAAATTCACAAATGAAGGTTTAAGGTCACAAGTTCGAGTCAAATTAAAGGCGCCTTTCGCTAAATCATTGAAATAATGCTCAAAGAGAACTCAAAAGTCATTTTTGATTTAAGTCGTGGTAAGTAAATCTCAATTCCAAAAGAAAGTACAAATTTCACTTTTGGCATGAAAATCGAGAAAAAGGTAGGTAGTTTTTATCTCCCAAAACTTCTAATCTCCTGACCCCAAAAGTTAGAATATAAAGGACGTTCACATTTTTCAAACTAATGGAGATAAAAATCATCCAAAACTCCACTCATTTCATAGAAATTGTCAAAGTTAAACGTTTTAAGTTTTGAGTAGAAAAGTGGAAAAAGTCTCTAAGAATCACTCAAGTTAAAACGCTCCATTTTTAAAGTTCAAACTCATGAAGTCAAAGGCATGAGACTAAGAATTGAAGTCCATTTCTCAAGTATGAAAATGAGGCACAATAACCAAGAAAGTTAACAACTAAGAAAATGCATCAAGGAGGTTTATTCCATTGGAAATCGAGTTTAAAAAATGAAGGTGTTAAAGTCACAAAAGAACTTGTATCATTCATGAAATCGAGTTTAAAATGAATCATCAATCTCAAAGGAAGTGGGATGTTCTTAAAAGTTCGTTTCTCAAGAAATCAGAAAATTTCAGCTTTGCGTGACCATACTTGAAAAATCAGATCTTGAGTTTGGTAAGTACAAAAATTGGAAACTTTACACCTTTGGAAACTAGACTCAGAGTACTAAAACTTTTTAGAAGACACTTTTCCCAGATTCTAACTAGAAACCATTCAAATCTCAGCTCAAAGTTGTTGTTTCATGAAGACAGGGTAGAACCAGTTCTTGTTTTCCAGCAAAGTTTGAAAATTTGGCAAAATTCATAGTTATTGAATTAGCCTCTGAAATTTATAACACAACAAGAGTTTCAAGTAAAGTTTCAAACACAATAAGTAGAACTAAATTCGGATTTTTGAACAACAAGATACAATAGTTTGAAGATGGCTGGATTTCACAACCTGTTCAACAATTTTTTCTAGTTCCCAGCTTTGACACAGTTTTGAAATCAGACCATATCTAACTCTTCACATATCCAAATTGAGAATGGTTCATGGTGTTAGAAACTAGATTCGAAATGCTACAATTCATCAGAAGACATTGTTTTGAAAATTGTGACGCCCCGCAAGAATGAGGGTTCCATTTTATATATATGAGTGTGTGTTGTGTATATTAAGTGTAATTGTGAACTGGCCGGATAGATGGCCGGATTGTTGTTGGAATTTGAAAAAAAAATAGATTCGCCACTGCCTTGAGTCCCGCCTGGAATCCGGCCGGATTGTGATTTGTCGCCTCAGCAGCCAGGTTTGACCGACTGTTTCTCCTTTATTTTTATCTTGTTTTGGCTGAAGTTGGTCTTCATTTTTGCTCCCTCTTGCCTGGCTCTCTAGAGAGGAAAAACAAGAGAGATTTCTTCATTTTTGCTAGCATCAATCTTTGTTCAAATCTTGAGATTTCACCGATGGTTTTGGAAACTACTCCATACAAGTGTGTACTAAGGAAGAATAAAGGCTTTGGTGGAGTCTTTGGTGAAGGGGAAGCTCTAAGCTATTATCTTTCTTGAGTTTATAACGTATCTTACTTGAAAAATTCCCTTTTTGTTCTAATAAAGGTAAATTAGTGACTTATGGTAGCTAAATATGTGGTTTTGTGGAAGATTTCATGATTTAAAGTAGAGTTTGATAAATTTTTGATTTATTAGTGAATTTTCTGATTTTATATGATAATGGTTGGTTGGCCATAGAATGATAGCTTGATATGGTGTCAAATGGAGCCTTTGTGTGTTAATTGTGGTTGTTTGAGGAAAATTTCAGATTTGTGCAGAAAATTTCAGTTTTAGGGTTTCAAATTTGGGGCTATCTTATGGTTGGTTATTGAGCTCTTAATTGGTTAAGATTTAAGGGTGTGTGGCCCTAATTAGGTGTGTTATATAGCTTATGATTTGTGTGTGAAAATGTGGTTGAATTGAGATGGTATTGGTGTTGTTTATAGGATGGAAAATAAGGACATTAAGGGGAAATGTTGTCCAATCTTTGAGAGCATTTGATAGTTTTGTTATGTGAAATATTGAGGTTATATGTGCTAGTTTCACTTGCCTACGGAAATCCTAGCTTGTGTAGGTCAATATCAATGTTAGGGTTTCGAATTGGGCTTAATTATGATTGGTTTTGGAGCTATCAATTGGCTCATATTGAAGGGGCATTATGGCCTAATTAGATATGTGGTATATCTTCTGATTCGTATGTGTACTTGTGATTCTATATAAGGGTTAGTTTAGAAGTGTAATTTTCGTTTACCATGTTTCTGGACTTAACTTGGACTGCAAATTTATCCATATTTTAGACCGAATCAGCCTTTGCTCAAAACATGAAAGTTGTAGGTATATGAGTTAGATATGTACCTACACAATTTTAGATCGATTGGAGTACTGTAGCTTGTGAAATGACCGAAATACCCTTGACTGCCCTTAAACCCTGTTTCACAGACAGTTTCCATTTTTCTCTCTAAGATGTCGATTTTTGTTCATGAATATGTATGATTTGGCTTTGGAGGTCTTCATGAGAAATGTTGGTATATGTCTTAGCTTCGTAACTCCATAAGATTCGTTTCAATCGGATAAGTGTAGCTTCAATTGTGATTAAAATACCAAAAGGTGATAGGAACTTGATGTTTTTAGACTTTCCTTTGGTTGACTTGACATGTGTGATCTAGGGCTTGGACTTGAACCAAGCACTGACTTATGATGGATGAGGTTCCTAAGCTATGGTTGGTGAGTGATCCCCAAACTATTTCCAAAGTTACTTATGAACTGTTTCTTGCACTGTTTACTCGCTTGCATATCATGAGTGCTTGCATGTGGACCATGACATATTTTGGCTCAAATGAGTACTTGGAATTCGTGTGCTTAGAACCAACGTCTCCACCCCTAATTATTTGGAGCAAATGGCTCCCTTGTACTGTTTGACTGACTGGATCCGTTTGAACGTTGGAGTTCTAAGTACGAGGATTTCACTGGCTCACAAGAGTAATAAACGTACATTTGATTATTGATTCATAATCTCATTTAAATGCACTATTGTGAAGCTTATTTGATTACTGATTTTATTGGACACTCGCTGAGCTTCTAGCTCACCACAACATATTTTTTCCCTCCACAGGGCTCGAGGTAAAAAGGAAGTGCTTGTAGTACGTATTGGTGTGACTGGATGAATTATCTCCTGTACAGCTTGAATTTAGTTTTATCTTGTGTAATTTTGGGAGTGATATTGTAAGTGTAATTTGTTTGGGAACTGAGAACTTTTGTTTTAGATTTATCTTGTGTAATAGTTAGGATTGTATGAACGTTTGGAATTGAATGAATATATGTGTACATTCCACGCTTGTGAATTAGTATTCGCTTCGCTTATGATATGTAATTCATGGAGAATTTGATGTAATATTGAGATGTGCGTTGTAATTTAATTGAGAACTGTAGTGAGTGAGTGAGTTCCGGCGAGAGCTGGGCAGGCGGTCCGCCGAACCCTTTGGTTCGCCTTAGGGGGAGGTGGGGCTGTCACAAAAATTGTTTCACAAGTGAGACGAAATTGAGCCACAAGATACAGTTTCTCAGTTTCTCTCGGACAAACAGGTAAAACAGGTCAGTCCACTTTGCCGATTCGCTACGGCTTACTCAAAATGAATCAGCAGGGGAATCTTATACCATTCGAAATCTCTTGGTGTCTAGTTTTGAATGCCACAAACGGCACTCAATTTTGACTTTTGTATAAAGATTTATGGTCAGACAAAGAACCCTTGGTCGGCTGCCCTGGTAACTCTTTCCCAGATTTCTTCCCGATGCTGTTGAGCACGAGGCCCAAAGTGTACAAGTAGACCCTGTGAAGGTACCCCAAGGCCCAGTGACACGAGTACGAGCTAAAAGATTCAAGGAGTCCCTCCAAGCCTTGGTACGTGCCATCCAAACCCAAGAGAAACCGGGCATTGAAGGAATTGAGTTGGAATATCCTTGCACGACTACTAAAATGCTGCTTACAATTGAAGATGCGAGTGTTCAAGCTCCAAACGGCGGGCTGAGCCGCAGTTAAGTACCCTCGCTGAGCCGTACGGGGATCTCGCTGAACTTTCGGTCAAGTATAGGCCCAAGTGTAATTTAGTTGGGCTAGCTTTCGGTCAAGTATAGGCCCAAGGGGCTGGCCGAACTTTCCTTGTTATTTTTCCATTTTATTAGGTCTTAGTCACGGCTATTAATAGCCTCAAGCTGCATGTTACATGCAGTTTTTGAGAGTATTGAATAAAATTTCCAGAATTTCGTCCATTCCTTGTGGCAAATTCCCTTAGCTTGTGAAAGCTAAGTTGAACATCCTAGAGTCGATCCTAGGCTGTTCTTGACTTATCAATCAAGCACACATACTTGATTGTGGCGTCCTCTACCGTTAAATCTGTTCTTGAGTGGTCCAAGTTCGGGTTCAACTCCATCAAATCTTCATCGTGTTCCTCTAGATCCGAAGTAGCTTCCGCGTCTCGTATCAGCTGGCATCAGAGCTAGTTAGAGGTATCACGAATATCCTTTTTTATCGTTTTTAGATCTATTTTAGTCTTCTAAATTCGTAGCTCAAGTGCTCGGGTTTGTCAAGTCCGAAATCTGTCTTTGTTGTTTCCTTGTCAGAAATCTGTCTTGGTTGTTTCCTTGTCAGAAATCTGTCTTTGTTGTTTAGTTGTTGTCCGAAATTTTCTGTCCAGTTTTGTCTTGTGTTTATGTTCTGTTTAAATCCAGAAAAAAAAAATCTCTTGTGTTGCATACCTTATTGTCATTCCCTTGAGTCGTTGATGGAATTAATTGCTGGGTTGCCGAATCTGTTTGCACTTGTTTCTTGAACCTTTGTGCTGTTGCTTTGCAAAACTCGAACATCAAAACCTTATTGGGGAAGTCTTGAGCTTCTTGGATCAAAGAAGTTAATCTTGGCAGTCTTGAAACCTGAAATAAACCTTCAACCGTGTTCTTGTTTTCATGGAACTTTGATCTTGAAACCAAATCTGTCCAAGTTGTTTACGTTAATTGCTGTGAAATTGTGGTCTAAGCTAGCTGGCTATTGTGTGAAAACACCCCAACAGAAGTCAAAAAAAAATTTCAAGAAAGACGGCTCTAGTTTCCAATTCTTGACCAGCCTTCAAGTTTTACCAAATCTGATTCAAAGGTCAAAAAAAATTTTCAAGAAAGACGGCTCTAGTTTCCAATTCTTGACCAGCCTTCAAGTTTTACCAAATCTGATTCAAACTTGGACTTTCAAATCTGAACAGCCCTAGTCTTGGTCAGCATTCAAGCCACCAAATCTGATTCAAACTTGGACTTTCAAATCTGAACAGCCCTAGTCTTGGTCAGCATTCAAGCCACCAAATCTGATTCAAACTTGGACTTCCAAATCTGAACAACATCCAATTCTTGACAGCCTACAAGTTTACCAAATTTTGTGCAAAATCTGACTTCCAAATCTGACCAGCCCCAAAATTTCGAATTTGGACCACTTGGGACTCCCAAATCTGACCAAACTCCAAGGTTTCTAATCTTGGCAACCCCAAGTGTCCAAATCAGATCACGGACCAAAAAGACCACGGACCAGCAGCTCAACACATTCCAGAAATTTGGGTTTCGGGTAGAGTTTTCTAGGATTTTCAAAATTTCAGCATTCAAGTTAATTGTCTTACTTTCTTTTGAGTCGTTAGTTATTGTCCAGCTATATTCTGAGTCTTGAGTCGTGTCTAGGTCTTCAGTCATTCACCTCCATTTATTGCTACTAGCTTGTGTGTCACTTGTTGACTAGTCAAGAACGTACACTGCGGTGACCCTAGTTTGTTCAACTCGAGCGACTAGCAAGCCAAGGAATTGCTTGGTAAGATTATCAGAGAGTGATACACTTGAGTGAAACACGAGTGTGAGTGACCTATACATCGTATTAAAAAAAAAAAAAAAAGAGAGAGGAACTCGTTTTTGTTTATTTGTTTTGCAGGTGAACTAAATATGTCTAGTGGAGTGGGTAGCCAAACCATGGACATCAAACTACAGTTGGAAGCCATGATGGGGGAGTTCAAGCGATTGCTTAAGAATGAAATTGAACCATTGCATGATCGAATTGATCAGTTGGAGAACTCGAGACCTCCACCTACCCCGAGTAAGGGCAAAGAATCTGCATACTCAAACGATGAAGAGGAAGCGTTTGAGGGAAGGTACCAAAATGATCAAAGGTTCCAACGTCGAGGAGATGACACCATTAAAGGTGTCAAACTCAAGATTCCCTCATTCCAAGGCAAGTCGGACCCCGAGGCGTACTTGGAGTGGGAACGGAAAATTGAGTTAGTCTATGAATGCCACACCTATACGGAGGAGCAAAAGGTGAAACTAGCAGCCGTAGAATTCACTGACTACGCCTCCATTTGGTGGGACCAACTTAGGCTAAGCCGAAGGAGAAATCGTGAGAGACCTGTGGAAACTTGGGAGGAAATGAGGAGTCTGATGAGAAAAAGGTTCGTTCCGAGCTACTATAGTCGAGATCTACACCGTCGGCTGCAAGCTCTCAACCAAGGGTCCATGTCAGTTGAGGATTATTATAAGGAGATGGAAATGGCCATCATGAAGGCGGATTTGCGTGAAGATGGAGAGGCCACTATGGCTCGTTTTCTACATGGATTGAGGCCCGAGATTGCCGAAGTAGTGGAACTCCAACACTACCTCGACATGAATGAAATGCTCGAGAAGGCGGTTACAATTGAACGGCGCCTCAAGAGGAGGGGTACTGTGCGACAAAGCACTACTTATCAAGCTGGAAATTGGCGTACTTCTCAACCAAAAAGGGAGGAGAAAGCCGCAGCTCCTTCTTACCCTCCAAGGCCGAATAACCTCCCTTCCAAGGCAGCGCCCAAGCCTGACTTTAAGGCTAATAATGCAGCTACCAAACCGCGTGGTCGAGACACCAAGTGTTTTAAGTGTCAAGGATTTGGCCATATCGCTTCTCAATGCCCCAGCCAAAGGACCATGCTGATGTTGCCAAATGGGGAAATTGTATCAGATGAGGAAGAGGAGTACGAGGGGATACCGCCTCTAGAAGAGGAAGAGAATGAATCGAGTGAGGAGATACCTACGCATGAGGAGATTGGATGCCTAGTGGTTCGAAAGGTCCTCACTACCCGCGCCAAAGAGGAGGAACTGGAGGTACAACGGGACAACCTTTTCTACACAAGGTGTCATATCAAGGATAAGGTGTGTAGTGTTGTTATTGATAGTGGGAGTTGTGCCAATGTCGCTAGTCTACTCATGGTAGAAATGCTAGGGCTCCAAGTTATCAAACATCCAAGACCTTATCGCCTTCAATGGCTGAACAATGAAGGAGAAGTCCGTGTGTTTAGACAAGTAAAAGTGTCATTCCGAATTGGCAAGTATGAAGACGAGGTTACTTGTGATGTCGTGCCAATGCAAGCAAGTCACCTAATTCTTGGCCGGCCTTGGCAATATGATCGCGATGTCGAATTCAAGGGAAGAGCTAATAAATATGTCTTTACTCATTGCAATAGAAAGGTGACACTTGTACCTCTCACCCCAAAACAAGTGTATGAAGATCAAATGAGGCTCCAAAAGGAGTATGAGCTAGAACTTGAGAGGAAAAAGCGAGAGAAAAGTGAGGAAGAAAAAGGAGAGAGTAGGGCCGAACCCCTAGGGAAGAAAAAGGCAACAAGTGGGTCGGCTATGAGAGAAGAAAATAAGGGGAAGCTAAGCTTGCTAGCAAAAGCCAAAGATGTAAGGCGAGCTTTGTCTTCCAACCAACTCTTACTTATGCTTGTGTGCAAAGAAGAGTTGGTCAATTCATCCATACCTACTGACTCCTTGCCTTCTACTATGTTACATCTCTTGCAGGAATTTGAGGACATATTTCCTGAGGATGTACCTGATGGACTACCACCGCTAAGGGGAATCGAGCACCAAATCGATCTCATTCCTGGAGCACCATTGCCTAACAAACCAGCCTATAGAATGGGTCCTGAGGAAACAAAGGAATTGCAAAGGCAAGTGGAGGAATTGCTAAGGAAAGGTTGGGCTAGAGAAAGTCTAAGTCCATGCGCTGTACCAGTGATTCTCGTGCCAAAGAAAGATGGAGCGTGGAGAATGTGCACCGACTGTCGAGCAGTCAATGCAATCACGGTAAAATATCGTCACCCTATCCCTAGGTTAGATGATATGTTAGATGAATTGCATGGTGCCATTATATTCACTAAAATTGATTTGAAAAGTGGTTACCACCAAATAAGAATGAAAGAGGGAGATGAGTGGAAAACCGCTTTCAAAACTAAACATGGTCTATATGAGTGGTTAGTAATGCCATTTGGCTTAACTAATGCACCTAGTACCTTCATGCGTTTGATGAACCATGTTTTGAGACCTTTTCTTGGGAAATTTGTAGTGGTTTACTTTGATGATATTCTGATTTATAGTAGAAGCTTAGAGGAACACTTTGAGCACCTCAAAGCCATCTTTGCAGTACTTCGAAGGGAAAGGCTATATGCCAACCTTAAGAAGTGCACATTTTGCACTGATCGTGTTGTGTTTCTAGGATATGTTGTAAGTGCGCAGGGCATTCATGTAGATGAAGAGAAGATTAAATCTATCCAAGAGTGGCCAGCACCTACTTCTGTAAGTGATGTGCGCAGCTTTCATGGATTAGCAAGCTTCTACCGTCGTTTTGTGAAGGATTTTAGCACCATTGCTGCACCTCTTACCGCGGTCATAAAGAAGAACGAGAAGTTCTTTTGGGGGGAAGCCCAAGATAAGGCTTTCCAATTGCTGAAACACAAACTCACACTCACACATGCACCACTCCTTGCAATACCTAACTTTGATCTCACTTTTGAAGTGGAATGTGATGCATCAGGTGTAGGAGTAGGAGCCGTACTCATGCAAGGAGGGAGACCGATTGCCTACTTTAGTGAGAAATTAAATGGCGCGGTCCTCAACTATTCAACTTATGACAAGGAGATGTTTGCCCTCGTACGTGCTTTGGAGACATGGCAACACTACCTACGTGCCCGGGAATTCGTCATCAAAACTGACCATGAGTCTCTCAAGCACCTAAAAGGACAACAAAAGCTGAGCAAACGGCATGCCCGATGGGTAGCCTTCATCGAGTCTTTTCCATACGTCATCAAATACAAAACAGGTAAGTCTAATGTAGTAGCTGACGCTTTATCTCGGAGACACATTTTGCTCACTGCCTTAGATGCTAAACTCCTAGGCTTTGAACTCATGAAGGAGTTGTATAAGGATGACTTGGATTTTGCCAACGCTTATGCGAATTGGGGAAAATCTGACTTTGAAAAGTTCTTTGTACATGATGGGTTCTTATTTTATCTTACCAAGCTGTGCATTCCTCGAGGGTCCATACGTGACTTACTTATTCAGGAGTCACATAGTGGTGGACTAATGGGACACTTTGGTGTCACCAAGACATTAGCTGTATTGCAGGAACACTTCCATTGGCCTCGCATGCGCAAGGACGTGGAGAGGATTGTTGAAAGATGTGGTGTGTGCCACAAAGCTAAGTCTCGGGTCAACCCAAACGGTTTGTATACTCCTTTACCCATACCTCACCAACCTTGGGTTGACATCTCCATGGATTTCGTGCTGGTTTACCTCGTTCAAAGCGTGGCCATGACTCTATATTTGTTGTGGTAGATAGGTTCTCCAAAATGGCTCACTTTATTGCATGTCATAAGACGGATGATGCTTTACACATTGCTGATTTATTCTTTAAAGAGGTTGTTCGTTTGCATGGCATACCTAGGACAATAGTATCCGATAGAGATGTCAAGTTTTTGAGCTATTTCTGGAAATCTTTATGGGGTCGGTTGGGAACCAAACTGTTGTTCTCTACCTCTAGTCATCCTCAAACGGACGGACAAACTGAGGTAGTCAATAGGACTTTATCCACACTCCTACGTGCAATCATAAAGAAAAATATCAAGTCATGGGAGGAGTGTCTACCTCATGTTGAGTTTGCATACAATAGGGCTGTGCATAGTGCTACACAATTCTCGCCTTTTGAAGTTGTGTATGGTTTGAACCCCTTAACTCCCTTAGATTTGTTGCCATTACCTTCTTCTGAGCATATGAACTTAGATGGCAAGAAGAAAGCTGAGTTCGTGAGATCATTACATGACAAGGTTCGTACCAACATCGAGAGGAGGACGGCCCAATATGTCCAACAAGCTAACAAGCACAGGCGCAAGCTTGTCTTTGAACCAGGTGATTGGGTCTGGTTACATTTGCGCAAGGAGAGGTTTCCAAAACAACGGCAAAGCAAGCTGTCACCACGAGGAGATGGGCCTTTTCAAGTTATTGAGCGCATCAACGACAACGCATATCGCTTAGATCTGCCTGGTGAGTATACTGTTAGTGCTACATTCAATGTTGCTGATCTAAGTCCATTTATTGCAGGGGACGAGTACGATTTGAGGGCAAATCCTTTTCAAGAGGAGGGGAATGATGCGGTTGAGCACGAGGCCCAAAGTGTACAAGTAGACCCTGTGAAGGTGCCCCAAGGCCCAGTGACACGAGCACGAGCTAAAAGATTCAAGGAGTCCCTCCAAGCCTTGGTACGTGCCATCCAAACCCAAGAGAAACCGGGCATTGAAGGAATTGAGTTGGAATATCCTTGCACGACTACTAAAATGCTGCTTACAATTGAAGATGCGAGTGTTCAAGCTCCAAACGGCGGGCTGAGCCGCAGTTAAGTACCCTCGCTGAGCCGTACGGGGATCTCGCTGAACTTTCGGTCAAGTATAGGCCCAAGTGTAATTTAGTTGGGCTAGCTTTCGGTCAAGTATAGGCCCAAGGGGCTGGCCGAACTTTCCTTGTTATTTTTCCATTTTATTAGGTCTTAGTCACGGCTATTAATAGCCTCAAGCCGCATGTTACATGCAGTTTTTGAGAGTATTGAATAAAATTTCCAGAATTTCGTCCATTCCTTGTGGCAAATTCCCTTAGCTTGTGAAAGCTAAGTTGAACATCCTAGAGTCGATCCTAGGCTGTTCTTGACTTATCAATCAAGCACACATACTTGATTGTGGCGTCCTCTACCGTTAAATCTGTTCTTGAGTGGTCCAAGTTCGGGTTCAACTCCATCAAATCTTCATCGTGTTCCTCTAGATCCGAAGTAGCTTCCGCGTCTCGTATCACTTCCTTTCTTCAAAACCCAAGTTTTATGCAACCAATTGAAACGATTTTTAAAAGAAAATTTCCACACACATAATATAACATATAATGAGCATTTTAACAACCAAATAAGTAACAAAAATTTGAAATTCAAGCAAGGCATCCAGACAGAAATTTCGGCCAGTTCTCCTCTCAAGTTTCTTCCAACTTCCTCTCCTCTTATCAAGCCAAAACCAAGTCATTCATCACAAAAACAACAACAACCAAGCAATAACCTCAAGTCAGCTACCAAAAGGCCACCTCAAGACCACTAGTCTAGATGTAAAGAATGAAATAAAAGTCTTCCTCAAGTCCACTAGCCTAGAATCTTGATTAGGGTTTCAAACCCATGAAAAACAACCTCTAATCTTGGTAAACTTTGAAAGATTAAAGAGAATGAAGTCATTACCTTTGAAGCTTCTAAACCCTAGTTGAAGGCAAGATTTTCACCAACACTTTCACCAAGAAACATCACAAGGTTGCACCTTTCTTCTAGGTAGAGCCAAATTCCAAGAGTTGTGAGGTTTGGTTGAAGATTACCAAGCAAGATTGAAGCAAAAGATGAAGTTTTCTCTTTCCCTTTTCTTTTCTTTGGTTCGGCCGAGAGTGAGGGAGGGTTTGTGTTGTGATTCTTGTGGAGGAAGAATGAAGAGAAGTAACCATAAGTTTTGTGCAAAAAGTCAACTTTCAATAATGACTCAATAGTGTATTGCACTACCACTTTCTCTTTTGTTTGCTACACTTAAACACTAATTCTCCAAGGTGGTTCCTCTAACACTACAAATACTCATACTTACTAGTCTAAAATTAATTCTCCAAGATCATTGCACTCTCGGATCGAATATTACCTCGAAAAACGTGTAATCGCTACTTCTTACTAAACGAGTCGCAGAAAAATAAATTTTGCTAATGGGACGTTTTAAAAAATATAAATGAGGCATTGTTCCATATAAATGGATTTAAAATGAATAAAATAAATTATTCGGAGTAAATGGGTGAATAAATAATTAAATAAGTCAGTAAAATAAAATAAAAAGGAAGCAAAATAAAAATTCGGGTCCTCACATTCAAGATCATCATCAGTTTCATCATCACTTACAAGTTGAGAGTTGCAAGTTGTTACCTCATCATCACCAATGGCCATGAAAACCATTTGAGCTGATTTTTCTTCCTCTTCAATGTCAACATCTTAGTTGCATTCATTCAATGTGATTTGAAATATATTGAATTTTGGTTTTTGTTCAGCTTTTCCTTCTTGTTTCTTCTTCATTGGGTACTCACTCATGTAGTCTCCAAGTTGGCCGCATTCATAGCATTTGTCAACTTGCTTTTTATTGGCCTCTTGCTTTCCTTTGTTTCTTGCAAAATTGAATTGATTGGAATTTGAATTGCTAGGTCCTCCTTTCTGAATCACCTTTTGTTGAGGATTTTTTTGAAACTTTTTGTGATGAGAGTTAGATCATTATCATCCATATCTTCTTCATCCAAGGAAACTGAGTCATCATCATCTTGAGATGCTTTTAGAGCAATGCTCCTTTTTGCTATTGCATCTTCTTTTTCCTGTACTTTGGTCTTAAGTTTCAACTCATAAGATGTTAGAGAATTTATAAGAGATTTTATAGGCATTGAATTCAGATCTCTTGCCTCTTCAATAGTAGTCACTTTACTTTCCAAATGTTTAGACAAAGCATTCAAAATTTTCTGTTTTTCTCTCCTAAGGTGTATTTCTTTTCCAAAACCTCTAAATCCTTAAAAAGATTATTGAATTTATAATACATTTTTTCAATATTTTCATGTGGTTCCATTTTAAACGACTCATATTTGGTAACTAAGATAAATTACTTTTATTTTCTAACATTCTCACTACCTTCATGAATTTTTCTTAGTTTGTCCCAAATCTCTTTAGCAAACTTATAACTTTTGATCCTAATGGATTTATTTGAGTTTAAAGCACTATACAACACATTCATAACCTTTGCATTTAAGGTGAGATGAGCTCTATCCTCAGCAGTCAGTTTATTTCTTATTTTTGGTCTAGATCTATGAGTATTTTCATCTATTACAGAGGCATCATATGGACCTTCATTAACAATAAACCACAATTCAATATCAATTGATTTGCAAGAAGATAATCATTCTTTCCTTCCAACTCACATAATTTGACCCATTAAACATTGAAGGTCTAGTTACAGATTGTCCTTCAAAAAACATGACATTGTTGGTTGTCAATTTTACTCCTAAGCCGCTTGAGCTTAATCTCTAGGAGACCAAACTCTGATACCAATTGTTAGGACTGAAGACAACCTAAGAGGGGGTGAATTAGGTTACTTAAAAAGTTAATCAAATTATTGGCATTTTTTTGTTCGATATGAAATTTACTCTCTTTTCTATGTGATCACTCAATGAATCAATTAATAAGAGAGCAATATCACTAGGGAGTAGAAGGGATAGACAATTAAGATTCACAAGATGATAAATAAAAAGTAGAAGAATTGCAAACCAATTTGAATATCAAACTCCTCCTGAGCTTGAGGATCACTTTATAGAACAAGTTTCTTCAAGTTGATGAAATACAACCAATCTTTGTGTACAAAGAAAGGATCACTTCCTCCTTGCCCCAAGCTACACTTGGTCAAGTTAGGAAGTTTTACAATCACTCAGGATAATCCTCACAAATCTACACTATTGAAGTATTTTTCTCACACAAGAAAAACTTACACGAATCTTACACCACAAAGAGTATAAATGTTCTTTTGAGAGTATTTTCTCATTAAAACTACTCTTTATCTTTTGTATTCTCAGTGTGCAAAAGTTGCCTTTTTGGTTTTAATCATGTGCCTTTTATATGAGACCGAAAAGGTGCTCATTATGACTTTCAACGGATAGAAAGTAGCTAAAGAATCAATAAGCCATTGGGAGTGTCGAACGTCCGATACAGCTGATGCTTACGTCCGACAGCAGACAGAGAATTCTCATCTTAATTCTTTCGGATGTCTGGTACTTCTAATGCTTGCATCCGATAACAGACAGAGAGTATCGCAATTCTATCGGACGTCCGGTGATGGAGTTCTTCGTGCGTCCGAAGGCAGGTAGAGAGTTTGAAAGATTGTTTTAATTCTTTCAGACGTCCGGTGAGAATGTTTGGCCTCTGATATGATCTGCACAGATTATCGGACGTCCAGTATTGTCTTTGTGAGCGTCTGACAGCATTCGTCTTCCTTTATCTTCTTAATAGCATCAAGATGCTTCAAGGCTGAAAGGATTTCTCGTAGGAAAGATATTATTATTATCCAATTATTTTGTAAATATCAAAAGACGGGAATTAAGATCAACAACTTCCATTTGAGAAATATCAGATATAGGCTCCAAAAGAACAAATAAATGGACAGAATTTTCAAAACTTAGCTTATGTGAATATCGTAACAAATCAGCACGGGACGCCCTGCTTATCTTCTAGACTATCAAATTAATTGGGTTTAATATGAGACCGAAGGGAATACTTATCTTAAGAAGGTAGTACCTAAGATTTCTGGGAGTTTTTTTTTTCTTGAGCTTGGGCTGGTTATCATCTGAAGCCAACTTATTTAACAGAGCAATGTCTCTTTCATCCAATACAATAGACACAGACAATCCTTATCCAGGAAGTCCGAATGTTGTAGCTTCTGACTTAACTCGTGCTAAAAATCTTTGATATATTCTAATTGTAAGGATAGAAGACAACCTAAGAGGGGGGGTGAATTAGGTGGTTTAAAAAACTTGTCAAAATATGAGTCACTTTTTGAGAACTTGTTCTCTTTTTCAAAATGATCACACAACCGAGCAATAGAAGAGAAAAAACACAAGTGCTTGTGATTAGAAGAGATGAACAGATTATATATCAAAACAGTAAGTAAAAGGAGATAGAATATCAAACCAAAAGTCTAACTCCTCTTGAGTTTGGATATCACTTTATAGAGCAAGTTTCTTCAAGTTGATCAACTTACAACCAATCTTTTATGTACAAGAGAAGAATCACTTCCTCCTTGCCCCAAGCCACACTTGGTCAAGTAAGGAAGTTTTACAATCACTCGGATAACCCTCACAAGGCTACACTTTGAAGAAGTTGACTCACACTCGAAAAGCTTACTGAAATTTTCACAACTAAGAGTACAAATCTTCTTTTTGAAGAGTATTCACACGCTTGAATCACTCTTGATTGATGTAGTCTTAATGTGCAAAAGCTCCTTTCAAGTGGTTGACTTTGTTCTATTTATATGGGACCAAAAAGTTCCTCAATTAATGCTTCCAACGGATAGAAGGCAACAAAGAGTCAACTAGCCGTTGGTAGTGTCGAACGTCCGGTAGATCAACTTCTTGCGTCTGAACGTAGGCAGTGAGTTCAAGAAATTTTCTTGAATTATATCGGACGTCCGATACCTTCAATGTATGCGTCCAAAGGTAAGAGGTGAAACTGGGAGTTCTTCTTCAATTCTTTTCGGACGTCCGGTCCCTCCAAGGCTTTGCGTCCGAAGTGTCGCAACTCTTGTCGGACGTTCGGTGCTTTGAGGATGTGCGTCCGATCGAGATCAGTGAGTTTAGAAGGAATGACTCAATATTTTCAAACGTCCGAGAGTGAAGTTCTTCATTCGTCCGAAGTTGAGCAAACGTTGTCGGACGTTCGATCCAGTCTTCTTGCGCGTTCGACAGCAGCTTCAGCATCCTTTGTGCTTTAATCTTTGAACCTGTTTTGCTCTATTTCTGAAAGAGTATCTTTGAGAGAACATTATCCATTTGTTTTGTAATCATCAAAAGCAACGGATTAAGATAAACAATCTCCCCCTTTTTAATGATGACAAAACAATGGATCGAGAAAAATAATCGAGACACAACTCCCCCTTACTTGATGTAGTCCTCTTACATATGGACACAAAATCCTTTTGAATAATTTGGGCACAACTCCCCCTTAGAATGACCCCCCTTACTTATACATCCATCCCCCTTAGAATGACTTCCCTTTACTTATACATCTATTTCTCCCCATTTTCGTCATCATTAAATTAACCAGAATCTGATCATCAATATTAGAGGCCAGTATTCAATATTAGCATTCAAGACTACCAAGCCAATAACACAGCATCAGTAATTTTTTGGTAATTGTTAACAACAGAAATTAGCAATCACTCACCCAGTCAATACTATCAGCAATGCTATCAATAGCAGTAATATTGGCAACAGTCAGCAATTATCAACAACAGTCATTATCAGAATTTTAAGGCTGAATAGAGTTAAGCAACATTCATCCAAAACAGAGAGATAATCCATAAGGACAACATTAATTCAAAACACAAACGATGCCAAAATAAAATCCTTAGTATAGAACACAGACTGTTTATAATGTAAAAGATGTCGAAAGCTTAGAAGTACCTAAATGAAGTGCATTTTCCTAGAGGTGCCTAAAAGGTGATCTTGAAGGATCCGGGCCTTCTCCTTACTAGGCAAAACTGAGCAGGATCTTCTTCCTCTTTAGTGTCCTCGTCATCATCATCATCATCATCCTCTTCAGTCTCTTCTTCAGTTGTTGAAGCCTTTCCTTTATTCTGTGGCTGAGAGCTGGAGGCATGGTACTCTGGGGTAGTTTCAATAGTTGGCTCAGTTCTGGGCTCATTTTGGTGTGCTTTTTCATTTACTTGAGGAATTGGAAGCACAAGCAGATTTCTTTTAGCAATGAAGATGGCTTGTTATTCGGATGTCATGGTCATCATCAGACCATCTTCAAAGAGTAGGACGTGTTGTTTGAGATACTCAAGCAGAGAGATGACTTCAAGGTTGGATGAAGAAGACTTGGTGGCTGACTTTCTAGGATGGATAGTGAAGGGTGACACATACATGGATTGATCACAAGGGGTCCAAGGTGTAATAGGAGTTTCATGAAAGTTCTTTCTCCTAGACTCTGAAACAGTTTCCTTATAACACCATTGTTCCTCAAAAAATTTCAAATTTTTCCTTTCAAAATAAGCCTTGGAGAAAATAGTTGATGCACCATGATTTGGAGATTTTCCAGTAAAGGGGATTTGAAAGTAAGCAAAGATAGGAGTCAGAAACTTTTCATAGGAAAGTTTCCTATGACTATCAGTGGTTATTTTGAGAAAAAACTTGCACATAACAAAACCAAAATCAATTCTGATTTTTTCAAGAAACCAGTAAAACAGTTAAAGTTCCATTTTGTTGGCGTCGGTCCTGTGACCATCAGTGGGCACCTACAGATTTAAAATTATGAAAAAAAATGATCAAATTTTGGGGACTGAGATCTTCCAATCTCGCCTCAGAAGGAGTATTGAAATGAGTTTGAAAATAGGTCATCAATTTTGTAACATGAAAGTGATGGTAGGCAGAAGGAAATTCTTTCTATGAAAAGAAGTTTACAATTTTTCCTTTAAAATCATCTTCAATTTTAGTTTCCAAAACAGTGTTGACAATGTCAGAATTCAGTTTTATGTTAACAGATTTGACACGTGAGATGAGATCAGTATATGACTTTCCCTTCCTAAGGTTGGCAAAAAATTGGTGAATCATGTCAGGATAGTATGGGTTTGGAATAGTCAGAAGATGGGTCCATTTTTGGAATTCAAAATGGTTGAGAACAGGTTCAAGGTCAAGCTTACGGAATTCGTAGGGAATAATGGTCCTCTGAGTGATGAAGCCTTTCTGTGAGATCCATTCGAACCTCTCCCTGGCATTATCATCAATGAATTTGGGTAAGGGAGTGGGTTCCTCTGTAGTTTGAGTCTCAGGTTGCTCATTTGCAGGATGCTTTCTCTTTCCAGTGCAATGAGTAGTTAGCATAGTACTCTGGACACCAGACCTCGTCCTTGGTGACTTCCTGGTAGATGGTTCAACAGTTTGCTGTTCCTCAGCATTTTTTTCTGCATTCTGTTGTTCCCCTGAAGGATCAGCAGTTTCCCTTTCCTTGGGTTGAGCAATGCTTTTCTTTTGGTGGTCCTTTTTCCTTTCCTGGGTGATTTTGTGACGATTACATCTTCATTGGTGGGCTGCTCCAGTTCCTCTTCATTGCCACTGACTGGATGCTCTTCAGATTGTTGCTCCTCCATCTGCTCATCAGTTGGTTCAACAGATGGTTCTCTGGTTTGAACAATCTGCTTTTTCTTTGCAGACTGCTTTGTTTTTCCACCACGATTTCCAGTTCTCTTTTTGGGTGACTTGATGGAAGGTTCGACAACTTGAACATCTTCATCCTCTTCATCTCTAAGCCTGAAGATGTGTCCGACACTCACAGACCCTCCTCTAATCCTCACTATGATTGCAATGTAGTGTGTTTTTGATGTGGTGTGTAATGCAAATAAGTGTCAAAGAATTTGAAAGTGCAGTATGAACTACAATAGATGTTAGAATTCGTCCACAGAGAGTAGATTTAGGTGGTTAGGGTTTCGGGTTAGAATTGGGATTTTTAGTGCAGTTGGAAGTTGGGAGAAGTTATGATGAGCAATAAACTCGGAAAAGGTATGTAATGGTGACGGTCAGAGTGATTACTTGAAACTTGTTTCGAAGAGAGATGAATTTGAATTTTGAAATTGAGAGAATATGAAGGATTACGTCCGAGACGAGGGGTGAGAATGAACTGAATAACGCAGAGGACTTTCTTATAAGACGCAATTTTTGAGTGTCGGACGACCAAACGAAGTAAAACGTCCGACACGACCATCCGAACCAGAACTTTCTGGAAAAATGATCGAGAACACTGTTGGACGTCCTTTCTAACACATCGGACGTCCGATAAAGAGTGACCAGAGAATTTTTAGAGTATTTTTTCTGAAACACCCAATTTTGTTCTCAAAGACACAAATTGATCCAGTGGTAAGGCTTTTGTGAGAATATCAGCAATTTGATCTTTTGAACAGACATATTGAACACAAATTTCACCCTTATGGACAAGATCGCGAATGAAATGATGCTTTATGTCTATGTGCTTTGTCCTAGAATGTTGGATGCGATTTTTTGTCAAATTTATTGCACTAGTGTTATCATAATACATAGGCACATAATCATACATCAATCTAAAATCATTCAATGAGTTTTTCATCTACAATAATTGAGTGCAACAAGTGCCGGCAGCAACATATTCCGCTTCGGTTGTAGACAGGAAAATGGCATTTTACTTCTTACTAAACCAAGATACTAAGTATTTTCCATGAAAGTTACATATACCTGTTGTACTTTTTCTATCTACCCTACACCCACCAAAGTCAGCATCAGAGAATCCACATAAAGGAAATTCAAGACACTTAGGATACCATATGTGACAGCCCTACCTCACTTTAAGGCGAACCAAAGGGTTCGGCGGACCGCCTGCCCAGCACTCGCCGGGACTCAGTCGTTCAGTTTAGAGCGATCTAATACGTTTCGGGACATACAAACGTGCGTAACCAAGTCAAAATGTCAAAATAAAAAAATGAAACCGGAGTCGGTCATGAATAATAACCGACATGTCAAAACCCAAACAAACATCAAGCAAATATTTACATGTTGAAATTTAGCAGATACAATCCAAAGTGGCATACCAAAGTGATTCAAAAGTGGATACAAGTATGGTTTGCCAAATCAAAAGGGAAATGGACCCTAAAAGTACATTTAGGGTTTCACTCAATGAGCTATACAAAAGAGATGTCCAACTAGCTCAATTCGGCAACCAATTGTCAAATCCAGTCCAGAAGTATTTGTTTTCCTGTAAAGAAAACAAAAGGAACAGAAAGGGGTGAGCTTGCGCTCAATGAGGTACCAGTCATTTAGCAGTAAAATCAGGGCATTTCACATTAAACAATTCAGGTACACATGCCAGATATAAAGGAAAGGAACCAATGATTCACATAGGAAGGATACAGGTGGCTCTCAGGAGCCCAATTCCCATTTGCATCACCGAAGCTTGATCGAAATAATAGTTGACACTCCGTCAACGTTATAGAAGTAACCAATACCGTAGACTCCACTTTCTTCGATTCCTTTCACCTCACATACCCCTACCAGGCCCGAAATCCAATCAGATCAGAAATGGTAATACTCGAGTATATCGGAATCAAGGGTCTCAATACCCAAAGATCCCAAAACAGACTTCCGTGGTTCGTTATCCAATCGACCGGCCCGACTCGAGTAACTGGCCACAGGTGTTGAGTTCAGAGGTCACAGAAAGGTCGTTGGATACAAGCATCCAAACGACGTCAGAATAGATACAGATCCAGATACAAATAACAGATACAGATTCAGATAGCAGATTCAGATACGCGTTCAAAATTGGCATATGAACAGACAAGAGAACGAGTGTGATAAAGTACACCCTCGCCTCCCTTTTTATCAAAACAGTATTTGGCTCCAACAGTCATAAATCAAGTATTTCAGATATTCAGATATTTCACATAACGGGTAGCAGGTAGTGGAACACTCACCGGGGTCAGTACAGATACCTCCCAAAAGAGAGCTTTAATCACCAAGAAACCCTAAAATAATCCAAGAAAAATAATTGAAGGTTCCACTTTCAAAAATCGAGTATATGTGAGGCTCGACTACCAGTCGTATGCCTCGCCAAATAATTACTAAACATGATTTTTGGAAACGAAAAGGTAACATGAAAACCTAGGCTCAAACAACCCAAAAGCCCTTCGCTCAAATCACAAGTAAATCCAACTAGCCTTCAAGTAAAATTTCGGCAGCATATCCCTTGTGTTTACCTATTTTCCAGCCATCATGGCTTCATTATTTCCTCAAATCAGTCCCAACATCTCGTACAAAAATAATCTCATTCCCAAAAGCCGTTCACTAGGCTTAATGGCATTCAAGTACAAAATTTAGCTAAGAAATGACCGGATATGAAAGTCAAGCCCTAAACTATTCCAATAAACACAATAATACTCGATTACAAGTCATAAACCAATGCCAAATACTACCAAAATAGGGTTCCATAAGCACACACAAGCAATAGAGGAAACCAGAAAAATCCGGAAATGGAACTAGCTTTAACCCTGAAAAAAATAGTTTTTGACGTCATTTTGCGGTAATGGCACCAAAGGCAGTACGATTATCGGATGAAGGTCCAAGACCCACTGTTTCGAAGCTAAGAGATAGGGCTACAATAGTACAGAAGGTCACTCAACCCAGTTTCAAGTGTAACCAGGTCAAAAATGCAATCTACTACACCAGAACTGCAAAAACAGATTCACAGAATGCATTCTAGTGCAAACATCATAAATCAGCCTACTTAAGTCCAAATCCAGAAATTCCAAAACCAGATGAAAGCTAAGAAAAAGGGATACATTTCATCAGAAGACCTCAACAACCAATTCGGAAGCATTCCTAGCCAAAATAACCAATTACAGAAGCAATTCCCAAATTCGGGTAAAACCAGGACAGCAAGGGTAATTTCGACTTTTCTCAAGTTACGCTACTCCGATTGACCTGAAATTTTGCAGGCACCTCTAAAATATCATTCCCCACAACTTTCATGTTTTAATACAGGGCCAATTCGGCCTCTAACTATGAGCTACAAAACCGGACAGAATGAAGAACAATGAAACCCTAAGTTTTCAATTTCTTTCCAAAACAGCTATTGCTTGCAATTAACCACTTTTTCCACCTCCTAGATCCCTTACATACCATTTCCAATCATCATACATAGCCACACAATCATATTCATATTAAAACAGAAAAATCCCCAATAATTACAAAACTTCATCAATTCAACCAAAAATCACAATATAATCCATAAAGTTGCATCTTATACCTCCACTAAGCATAAATTAAGCATCATTAGAGGGAGGAGAGTGGTTCTTCATAACTCACCTTAGAAACGAGAGAGAGAGAGCAACAAGTCCTCTTAGCTTTCCAAACAACTCCACCAAACCCCACACAAACACTCACTTAAGGTTTTCTATGGAACAAAAGTAAGAGTAAGTGGTTGATTAGTTGAATTTGAGCAAGATGGATGCAAGAATTTGAAGAGTTTTCTTTCTTTCTTTCTTGGAGGAGAGGGCCGGCTATGAAGAGCAAATTTTGAGTGAATTTGTGGTCAATTTTGAGTTATTTTAACCAAATGGTAAAAGTGGGAATAGTAGTCAAAAAGTGCCACCAATGTCCAAGTGACACTTGTCACTCTATTAATGCATCTCTATCCCTTTGTTCCCTCTCACATCAATCCAAATTGCAAACTCTACGTATCTCTTAACACCCGGTAATTAATTCCAGTATCCAAAACTTACCCTAGTTGGCCGAATTTTACCGAACTTTTCGCCCTAGCGGGTCCCACGTCCGGTATACGCTCTTAATTTCTCAAAACCTAACCGATACTAGAAAACTCATCTAAAAACTCTATTTACTCATAAAAATTATCTAGAAAATTTTTCGAATACAGAAAGTGCAGAAAACAAGCCATTGAATATAATAAAACCCTAAAATGGAAAATTACGGGCTCTCACACTCTCTCCCCCTTAAAAGAATTTCGCCCTCGAAATTTTCTTATCCACGAAATCTATCAAAATCTAAGGTATCCAACAGACCATACCTTCTACGTCCTCAGTCGAGTCAGGATCCTGATGGTGTTCTAAAGAGTACAACTGAGCCGGTACCTTGGATCCAGTCCCTTCTTTTTCCGACTGTCCAGGGTTAGTCTTAGTTGGTTGCGGGGTCCTTTTTCTTTTTCGGAATCGAATTGGGCAGTCAGCAATCCGATGATCGGCACTTCCGCAGTGCAGACATTTTCCCTCTTTCTTCCAACAATTTGCCTCCGTATGACTTGGCCCTCCGCAATATCCGCAAGGACCACGAGTAGCAGAGACCGGTCCCCCCTGAGAGACATCACGCGACACCCCTGGTTGTCGTACTCCTCCGTTTCCCTTTCCAATCTTAGGGGGCGTACTTGTACCTTCATGCTCATAGCTACTCCCAGGAAAGCCCATTTTTTGGCTTGAAAGTTTTTCACCTGCAGCCTAGCATTTTCTACTCGTTGCGCCTTCTCTACGGCCTCGCTAAAAGCATTAATTTGGTCTACCGCGAGGTCTTTCTGGATTTCTACGTTTATGCCCTGGACAAATCGCCGTATTCTTCGTTGCTCGGTCATGATGAGTTCGGGCGCAAATTTGGATAGGCGGGTGAATTGGCTTTCGTACTCCGCTACAGACTGGGTCCCCTGACGAAGCCGAATAAATTCATCTTCCTTCCGCTCCTGAACTAGAGGAAGGAAGAATTTCGCGTTGAACTCCCGCATAAAATTCACCCAAGTCCTGGGCGTTTGTTCCTATTCCCATTTTTGCCGAATAATGTTCCACCAGGAACGGGCCGCCCCTTCTAGTTGAAAAATGGCAAAAGTCACCTGCCTTTCTTCGGTGTAATGCAGAGTCGCGAAGATATCCACCATCTTCTCGAGCCACCTTTCGGCGACATCCGGGTCGGGTTCCCCAATAAATTTCGGTGGTGCGAACTTCTGGAACCTCTCAAGTGCCCTATCGTCGCTTTCGACATGATTGCCCGGGTTTCCAGGATTAGGGTTTGGGTTTTGGCCTTGTTGCTGGACCACTTGTTCCAGCAGGTTGGTCATTTGCTGCATAGCAGCGGCTATTTGCATGTTGGGATCAACCCTCAGTTCAGGATTAGGTCCAGATGAGGTTTCCCCAGCACCCCTGTCCGGCGTGGGTTACCTACGCCCGCGCCCACGTCCCCGGCCACTACGTGTGCCCTCCATTAATCTAGGTCAATCTAGGGGGTGCAAAGATAATATTAAATATAATTATAAGCATGAGGTACACACAGATCAAAAGCATATATACACATAACTGGACCGAACCAGTCACACAGTAGCAGTCAATTAGATACAAATATGAGAGATCCATGAAAGTAGCGGGATCATCCGAAAGTACTATAGACAGACTAGGTCACGAGTACAAAAATAACTCACGAAGAGCTTTTTCCCTCTAGAGCTCCATCCATCATCCACGACAACAACACCATCTATATCTTAATCAAAGTTGATCACGCTTAACCACACCCGAACAGACCATATGAAGTTCCATAGAATCGCCTTTCTAGTTCGCCTAAGTCCTTTCTAACCTAGGCTCTCATTGAGTTAGTAGCCGGGCACTAGAATCCCAAATAAAATAATTCACAACTCGAGCCGGCCGGTCCCAAGAGTAAATCATCCATATTAAAGATTCCTACCCGACATACATACCTATCTTCCTCAAGTCCCATGATAATGATCCTTACACTTATAACATGCACAGTTCATAACTCACTCTCAAAAAAGCACTTATACCTTTCGACGCATTCACGAAAGCAGGACCATAACACCACTTGGCCCCAAGCTCACTCGGCGCAGAGACCACGCGAAGTGCCTCTGATACCACCTGTGACAGCCCCACCTCACCCTAAGGCGAACCAAAGGGTTCGGCGGACCGCTTGCCCAGCTCTCGCCGGGACTCAGTCGTTCAGTTTAGAGCGATCTAATACGTTTCGGGACATACAAACGCACGTAACCAAGTCAAAATAAAAAAATAAAACCGGAGTCGGTCAGAATAGTAACCGACACGTCAAAACCCAAACAAACATCAATCAAATATTTACATGTTGAAATTTAGCAGATACAATCCAAAGTGGCATACCAAAGTGATTCAAAAGTGGATACAAGTATGGTTTGCCAAATCAAAAGGAAAATGGACCCTAAAAGTACATTTAGGGTTTCACTCAATGAGCTATACAAAAGAGATGTCCAACTAGCTCAATTCGGCAACCAATTGTCAAATCCAGTCCAGAAGTATTTGTTTTCCTGTAAAGAAAACAAAAGGAACAGAAAGGGGTGAGCTTGCGCTCAATGAGGTACCAGTCATTTAGCAGTAAAATCAGGGCATTTCACATTAAACAATTCAGGTACACATGCCAGATATAAAGGAAAGGAACCAATGATTCACATAGGAAGGATACAGGTGGCTCTCAGGAGCCCAATTCCCATTTGCATCACCGAAGCTTGATCGAAATAATAGTTGACACTCCGTCAACGTTATAGAAGTAACCAATACCGTAGACTCCACTTTCTTCGATTCCTTTCACCTCACATACCCCTACCAGGCCCGAAATCCAATCAGATCAGAAATGGTAATACTCGAGTATATCGGAATCAAGGGTCTCAATACCCAAAGATCCCAAAACAGACTTCCGTGGTTCGTTATCTAATCGACCAGACCCTTGCCGGCCCTACTCGAGTAACTGGCCACAGGTGTTGAGTTCAGAGGTCACAGAAAGGTCGTTGGATACAAGCATCCAAACGACGTCAGAACAGATACAGATCCAGATACAAATAACAGATACAGATTCAGATACGCGTTCAAAATTGGCATATGAACAGACAAGAGAACGAGTGTGATAAAGTACACCCTCGCTTCCCTTTTTATCAAAACAGTATTTGGCTCCAACAGTCATAAATCAAGTATTTCAGATATTCAGATATTTCACATAACGGGTAGCAGGTAGTGGAACACTCACCGGGGTCAGTACAGATACCTCCCAAAAGAGAGCTTTAATCACCAAGAAACCCTAAAATAATCCAAGAAAAATAATTGAAGGTTCCACTTTCAAAAATCGAGTATATGTGAGGCTCGACTACCAGTCGTATGCCTCGCCAAATAATTACTAAAGCAAGGGTGCAAAACATGATTTTTGAAAACGAAAAGGTAACATGAAAACCTAGGCTCAAACAACCCAAAAGCCCTTCGCTCAAATCACAAGTAAATCCAACTAGCCTTCAAGTAAAATTTCGGCAGCATACCCCTTGTGTTTACCTATTTTCCAGCCATCATGGCTTCATTATTTCCTCAAATCAGTCCCAACATCTCGTACAAAAATAATCTCATTCCCAAAAGCCGTTCACTAGGCTTAATGGCATTCAAGTACAAAATTTAGCTAAGAAATGACCGGATATGAAAGTCAAGCCCTAAACTATTCCAATAAACACAATAATACTCGATTACAAGTCATAAACCAATGCCAAATACTACCAAAATAGGGTTCCATAAGCACACACAAGCAATAGAGGAAACCAGAAAAATCCGGAAATGGAACTAGCTTTAACCCTGAAAAAAATAGTTTTTGACGTCATTTTGCGGTAATGGCACCAAAGGCAGTACGATTATCGGATGAAGGTCCAAGACCCACTGTTTCGAAGCTAAGAGATAGGGCTACAATAGTACAGAAGGTCACTCAACCCAGTTTCAAGTGTAACCAGGTCAAAAATGCAATCTACTACACCAGAACTGCAAAAACAGATTCACAGAATGCATTCTAGTGCAAACATCATAAATCAGCCTACTTAAGTCCAAATCCAGAAATTCCAAAACCAGATGAAAGCTAAGAAAAAGGGATACATTTCATCAGAAGACCTCAACAACCAATTCGGAAGCATTCCTAGCCAAAATAACCAATTACAGAAGCAATTCCCAAATTCGGGTAAAACCAGGACAGCAAGGGTAATTTCGACTTTTCTCAAGTTACGCTACTCCGATTGACCTGAAATTTTGCAGGCACCTCTAAAATATCATTCCCCACAACTTTCATGTTTTAATACAGGGCCAATTCGGCCTCTAACTATGAGCTACAAAACCGGACAGAATGAAGAACAATGAAACCCTAAGTTTTCAATTTCTTTCCAAAACAGCTATTGCTTGCAATTAACCACTTTTTCCACCTCCTAGATCCCTTACATACCATTTCCAATCATCATACATAGCCACACAATCATATTCATATTAAAACAGAAAAATCCCCAATAATTACAAAACTTCATCAATTCAACCAAAAATCACAATATAATCCATAAAGTTGCATCTTATACCTCCACTAAGCATAAATTAAGCATCATTAGAGGGAGGAGAGTGGTTCTTCATAACTCACCTTAGAAACGAGAGAGAGAGAGCAACAAGTCCTCTTAGCTTTCCAAACAACTCCACCAAACCCCACACAAACACTCACTTAAGGTTTTCTATGGAACAAAAGTAAGAGTAAGTGGTTGATTAGTTGAATTTGAGCAAGATGGATGCAAGAATTTGAAGAGTTTTCTTTCTTTCTTTCTTGGAGGAGAGGGCCGGCTAT
Organism: Coffea eugenioides; assembly: GCF_003713205.1. Taxonomy (NCBI): domain Eukaryota; kingdom Viridiplantae; phylum Streptophyta; class Magnoliopsida; order Gentianales; family Rubiaceae; genus Coffea; species Coffea eugenioides. The sequence goes on along the minus strand of NC_040042.1, from coordinate 19,624,319 downwards.
GAAGAGCAAATTTTGAGTGAATTTGTGGTCAATTTTGAGTTATTTTAACCAAATGGTAAAAGTGGGAATAGTAGTCAAAAAGTGCCACCAATGTCCAAGTGACACTTGTCACTCTATTAATGCATCTCTATCCCTTTGTTCCCTCTCACATCAATCCAAATTGCAAACTCTACGTATCTCTTAACACCCGGTAATTAATTCCAGTATCCAAAACTTACCCTAGTTGGCCGAATTTTACCGAACTTTTCGCCCTAGCGGGTCCCACGTCCGGTATACGCTCTTAATTTCTCAAAACCTAACCGATACTAGAAAACTCATCTAAAAACTCTATTTACTCATAAAAATTATCTAGAAAATTTTTCGAATACAGAAAGTGCAGAAAACAAGCCATTGAATATAATAAAACCCTAAAATGGAAAATTACGGGCTCTCACACTCTCTCCCCCTTAAAAGAATTTCGCCCTCGAAATTTTCTTATCCACGAAATCTATCAAAATCTAAGGTATCCAACAGACCATACCTTCTACGTCCTCAGTCGAGTCAGGATCCTGATGGTGTTCTAAAGAGTACAACTGAGCCGGTACCTTGGATCCAGTCCCTTCTTTTTCCGACTGTCCAGGGTTAGTCTTAGTTGGTTGCGGGGTCCTTTTTCTTTTTCGGAATCGAATTGGGCAGTCAGCAATCCGATGATCGGCACTTCCGCAGTGCAGACATTTTCCCTCTTTCTTCCAACAATTTGCCTCCGTATGACTTGGCCCTCCGCAATATCCGCAAGGACCACGAGTAGCAGAGACCGGTCCCCCCTGAGAGACATCACGCGACACCCCTGGTTGTCGTACTCCTCCGTTTCCCTTTCCAATCTTAGGGGGCGTACTTGTACCTTCATGCTCATAGCTACTCCCAGGAAAGCCCATTTTTTGGCTTGAAAGTTTTTCACCTGCAGCCTAGCATTTTCTACTCGTTGCGCCTTCTCTACGGCCTCGCTAAAAGCATTAATTTGGTCTACCGCGAGGTCTTTCTGGATTTCTACGTTTATGCCCTGGACAAATCGCCGTATTCTTCGTTGCTCGGTCATGATGAGTTCGGGCGCAAATTTGGATAGGCGGGTGAATTGGCTTTCGTACTCCGCTACAGACTGGGTCCCCTGACGAAGCCGAATAAATTCATCTTCCTTCCGCTCCTGAACTAGAGGAAGGAAGAATTTCGCGTTGAACTCCCGCATAAAATTCACCCAAGTCCTGGGCGTTTGTTCCTATTCCCATTTTTGCCGAATAATGTTCCACCAGGAACGGGCCGCCCCTTCTAGTTGAAAAATGGCAAAAGTCACCTGCCTTTCTTCGGTGTAATGCAGAGTCGCGAAGATATCCACCATCTTCTCGAGCCACCTTTCGGCGACATCCGGGTCGGGTTCCCCAATAAATTTCGGTGGTGCGAACTTCTGGAACCTCTCAAGTGCCCTATCGTCGCTTTCGACATGATTGCCCGGGTTTCCAGGATTAGGGTTTGGGTTTTGGCCTTGTTGCTGGACCACTTGTTCCAGCAGGTTGGTCATTTGCTGCATAGCAGCGGCTATTTGCATGTTGGGATCAACCCTCAGTTCAGGATTAGGTCCAGATGAGGTTTCCCCAGCACCCCTGTCCGGCGTGGGTTACCTACGCCCGCGCCCACGTCCCCGGCCACTACGTGTGCCCTCCATTAATCTAGGTCAATCTAGGGGGTGCAAAGATAATATTAAATATAATTATAAGCATGAGGTACACACAGATCAAAAGCATATATACACATAACTGGACCGAACCAGTCACACAGTAGCAGTCAATTAGATACAAATATGAGAGATCCATGAAAGTAGCGGGATCATCCGAAAGTACTATAGACAGACTAGGTCACGAGTACAAAAATAACTCACGAAGAGCTTTTCCCCTCTAGAGCTCCATCCATCATCCACGACAACAACACCATCTATATCTTAATCAAAGTTGATCACGCTTAACCACACCCGAACAGACCATATGAAGTTCCATAGAATCGCCTTTCTAGTTCGCCTAAGTCCTTTCTAACCTAGGCTCTCATTGAGTTAGTAGCCGGGCACGAGAATCCCAAATAAAATAATTCACAACTCGAGCCGGCCGGTCCCAAGAGTAAATCATCCATATTAAAGATTCCTACCCGACATACATACCTATCTTCCTCAAGTCCCATGATAATGATCCTTACACTTATAACATGCACAGTTCATAACTCACGCTCAAAAAAGCACTTATACCTTTCGACGCATTCACGAAAGCAGGACCATAACACCACTTGGCCCCAAGCTCACTCGGCGCAGAGACCACGCGAAGTGCCTCTGATACCACCTGTGACAGCCCCACCTCACCCTAAGGCGAACCAAAGGGTTCGGCGGACCGCCTGCCCAGCTCTCGCCGGGACTCAGTCGTTCAGTTTAGAGCGATCTAATACGTTTCGGGACATACAAACGCACGTAACCAAGTCAAAATAAAAAAATAAAACCGGAGTCGGTCAGAATAGTAACCGACACGTCAAAACCCAAACAAACATCAATCAAATATTTACATGTTGAAATTTAGCAGATACAATCCAAAGTGGCATACCAAAGTGATTCAAAAGTGGATACAAGTATGGTTTGCCAAATCAAAAGGAAAATGGACCCTAAAAGTACATTTAGGGTTTCACTCAATGAGCTATACAAAAGAGATGTCCAACTAGCTCAATTCGGCAACCAATTGTCAAATCCAGTCCAGAAGTATTTGTTTTCCTGTAAAGAAAACAAAAGGAACAGAAAGGGGTGAGCTTGCGCTCAATGAGGTACCAGTCATTTAGCAGTAAAATCAGGGCATTTCACATTAAACAATTCAGGTACACATGCCAGATATAAAGGAAAGGAACCAATGATTCACATAGGAAGGATACAGGTGGCTCTCAGGAGCCCAATTCCCATTTGCATCACCGAAGCTTGATCGAAATAATAGTTGACACTCCGTCAACGTTATAGAAGTAACCAATACCGTAGACTCCACTTTCTTCGATTCCTTTCACCTCACATACCCCTACCAGGCCCGAAATCCAATCAGATCAGAAATGGTAATACTCGAGTATATCGGAATCAAGGGTCTCAATACCCAAAGATCCCAAAACAGACTTCCGTGGTTCGTTATCTAATCGACCAGACCCTTGCCGGCCCGACTCGAGTAACTGGCCACAGGTGTTGAGTTCAGAGGTCACAGAAAGGTCGTTGGATACAAGCATCCAAACGACGTCAGAACAGATACAGATCCAGATACAGATAACAGATACAGATACAGATAGCAGATTCAGATACGCGTTCAAAATTGGCATATGAACAGACAAGAGAACGAGTGTGATAAAGTACACCCTCGCCTCCCTTTTTATCAAAACAGTATTTGGCTCCAACAGTCATAAATCAAGTATTTCAGATATTCAGATATTTCACATAACGGGTAGCAGGTAGTGGAACACTCACCGGGGTCAGTACAGATACCTCCCAAAAGAGAGCTTTAATCACCAAGAAACCCTAAAATAATCCAAGAAAAATAATTGAAGGTTCCACTTTCAAAAATCGAGTATATGTGAGGCTCGACTACCAGTCGTATGCCTCGCCAAATAATTACTAAAGCAAGGGTGCAAAACATGATTTTTGGAAACGAAAAGGTAACATGAAAACCTAGGCTCAAACAACCCAAAAGCCCTTCGCTCAAATCACAAGTAAATCCAACTAGCCTTCAAGTAAAATTTCGGCAGCATATCCCTTGTGTTTACCTATTTTCCAGCCATCATGGCTTCATTATTTCCTCAAATCAGTCCCAACATCTCGTACAAAAATAATCTCATTCCCAAAAGCCGTTCACTAGGCTTAATGGCATTCAAGTACAAAATTTAGCTAAGAAATGACCGGATATGAAAGTCAAGCCCTAAACTATTCCAATAAACACAATAAGACTCGATTACAAGTCATAAACCAATGCCAAATACTACCAAAATAGGGTTCCATAAGCACACACAAGCAATAGAGGAAACCAGAAAAATCCGGAAATGGAACTAGCTTTAACCCTGAAAAAAACAGTTTTTGACGTCATTTTGCGGTAATGGCACCAAAGGCAGTACGATTATCGGATGAAGGTCCAAGACCCACTTTTTCGAAGCTAAGAGATAGGGCTACAATAGTGTAGAAGGTCACTCAACCCAGTTTCAAGTGTAACCAGGTCAAAAATGCAATCTACTACACCTGAACTGCAAAAACAGATTCACAGAATGCATTCTAGTGTAAACATCATAAATCAGCCTACTTAAGTCCAAATCCAGAAATTCCAAAACCAGATGAAAGCTAAGAAAAAGGGATACATTTCATCAGAAGACCTCAACAACCAATTCGGAAGCATTCCTAGCCAAAATAACCAATTACAGAAGCAATTCCCAAATTCGGGTAAAACCAGGACAGCAAGGGTAATTTCGACTTTTCTCAAGCTACGCTACTCCGATTGATCTGAAACTTTGTAGGTACCTCTAAAATATCATTCCCTACAACTTTTATGTTTTAAGCCAAGGCCAATTAGGCCTCTAACTATGTACTACAAAACCGGGCAGAATGAAGAACAATGAAACCCTAAGTTTTCAATTTCTTTCCAAAACAGCAATTGCTTGCAATTAACCACTTTTTCCACCTCCTAGGTCCCTTACATACCATTTCCAATCATCATACATAGCCACACAATCATATTCATATTAAAACAGAAAAATCCCCAATAATTACAAAACTTCATCAATTCAACCAAAAATCACAATATAATCCATAAAGTTGCATCTTATACCTCCACTAAGCATAAATTAAGCATCATTAGAGGGAGGAGAGTGGTTCTTCATAACTCACCTTAGTTACAAGAGAGAGAGAGAGCAACAAGTCCTCTTAGCTTTCCAAACAACTCCACCAAACCCCACACAAACACTCACTTAAGGTTTTCTATGGAACAAAAGTAAGAGTAAGTGGTTGATTAGTTGAATTTGAGCAAGATGGAGGCAAGAATTTGAAGAGTTTTCTTTCTTTCTTTCTTGGAGGAGAGGGCCGGCTATGAAGAGCAAATTTTGAGTGAATTTGTGGTCAATTTTGAGTTATTTTAACCAAATGGTAAAAGTGGAAATAGTAGTCAAAAAGTGCCACCAATGTCCAAGTGACACTTGTCACTCTATTAATGCATCTCTATCCCTTTGTTCCCTCTCACATCAATCCAAATTGCAACCTCTACGTATCTCTTAACACCCGGTAAATTAATTCCAGTATCCAAAACTTACCCTAGTTGGCCGAATTTTACCGAACTTTTCACCCTAGCGGGTCCCACGTCCGGTATACGCTCTTAATTTCTCAAAACCTAACCGATACTAGAAAACTCATCTAAAAACTCTATTTACTCATAAAAATTATCTAGAAAATTTTCCGAATACAGAAAGTGCAAAAAACAAGCCATTGAATATAATAAAACCCTAAAATGGAAAATTACGGGCTCTCACACCATAAGCCAAAATTCACAGTTCCTTTTAGGTATCTAAGAATTCTTTTTACCGTATTTAAGTGAGATTCCTTTGGAAAGGACTGAAAGCGAGCACACAAGCATACCACAAACATGATATCAGGTCTACTAGCAGTTAAGTAAAGCAAGCTACCAATCATACCTCTATACTTCTTTTCATCAACCTTTGTACTTTCTTCATCCTTGTCAAGCTTGGTAGAGGTGCACATGGGTGTTCCAACTTGCTTTGAATCTTCCATTCCAAATCTTTTGAGCAACTCCTTAGTGTATTTTGCTTGATTAATGAATATTCCTTCTCTAGTTTGAACCACTTGGAGTCCAAGGAAGAAGTTTAATTCTCCCATCATACTCATCTCAAACTCTTTTTGCATTATTGTGGAGAAATCCTTGCACAAACTCTCATTAGTAGCACCAAATATAATGTCATCCACATATATTTGCACAATTAACAGATCATGTGAACTTTGTTTAGTGAAAAGAGTGGTTTCTACAATTCCTCTTTTAAAACCATTTTCAATCAAAAAACCACTTAGACGTTCATGCCAAGCCCTTGGCGCTTGTTCTAATCCATACAAAACTTTTGAAATCTTAAACATATGATTAGGATAAATCTCATTTTCAAAACTAGGAGGTTGATCAACATATACTTCTTGATCAATAAAGCCATTTAAAAAGGCATTTTTTACATCCATTTGAAATAGTTTGAAATTCTTGAAACATGCAAAGGCCAAAAACATTCTAATTGATTCTAGCCTAGCCACGGATGCAAATGTTTCCTTAAAGTCTATTCCTTCTTCTTGAGCATATCCCTTGGCTACAAGTCTGGCCTTGTTTCTAACAACCTCACATTTGTCATTCATTTTGTTTCTAAAAACCCATTTCGTGCCAATGATAAGATGATTTTGAGGTCTTTCAAACCAATATTCAAACCTTGTTCCTTTCAAATTGATTTAGCTCATCTTCCATAACTAAAATCCAGTTCTCATCTTTCAAGGCATCAACAACATTCTTGGGTTCAAAATGTGAGACTAATGCAAAATTATCCATCAATTGTTTAGAGGAGGAGCGAGTTCTGATCTTTTCTGATGGATCACCAATGATGAGTTCCTTAGGATGGTTTTGAGCAAATTTTTAGGCTCTTGGAAGATCGTTAGGTGTACTCACATCTCTGTCATCGTCTCCCGGTGCTGGAATGTCTTGAGAATCATTTTCCTTTGAGTCATTTTCTGGTGAAGCAATGTCTTGGTCATTGATTGTGAGCTTCTTTAGTTCTTCTTGAACACCTACATCATCATATTCACCACTACTTTTGGAAATATCGCCATTAGATTCATCAAAAGTAATGTGTATAGCTTCTTCAATAATCAGTGTCCTTCGATTGTAAACTCTAAAACCTCTCTTATTCTCACAATACCCCAAGAAAATTCCTTCATCAGATTTTTTATCAAACTTACCAAGATGTTCTTTGATCTTTAAAATGAAACATTTGCAACTAAAAACTTTGAAGTATCCAACAACAGGCTTTTTATCAAACATCAACTCATAAGAGGTTTTGTTCAAGATTGGTCTTAAAAGAATTCTATTCATAGTGTAGCAAATTGTATTTATGTCTTCAGCCCAAAAATATTTTGGTAAATTGCACTCACTTAACATGGTCCTAACAGTCTCTTGAAGTGATCTATTCTTCCTTTCAACAACCCCATTTTGTTGGGGAACTCTTGCAATTGAAAATTCATGTGTAATGCCATTATTATCGTAAAATTCTAGAAATCCACAAAAATGAAATTCTGTTCCATTGTCACTTCTGATCTTGATGATTTTTAACCCAATCAGATTTTGAACCTTTGCAAATAATAAAACAAAGTTTTTGAAAGCATCATCTTTGTGTGCAAGAAACATCACCCAAGTGTATCTAGAATAATCATCAACAACAACAAGGCAATATCTTTTGCCACCTAAACTAGTGGTTTGTGTAGGACCGAATAAGTCAAGATGTAAAAGTTCCAAAGGTTTTGTGGTAGAAACACATTTCTTAGGTTTAAAAGAAACCTTGACTTGTTTTCCAAATTGACAAGCATTGCAGATTTTATCCTTTTCAAAATTGATTTTTGACAATTCTCTAACAAGTTTCTTTTTGAAAATCTCTTTTAGCAAATCCATGTTGAAATGACAAAGTCTTGTATGCCACAACCAAGGGTCTTCATTTGCAACTTTAAGACATTTGAAACTAGAAGAATCAACATTTTCCAGAATTACAACATAAATGTCATTAACTCTTTTTCCCTTGAAGATAGTGTTAAATTTTGAGTCAAGAACAAGACATTCATACTTTTTAAATAACACAAACAGATTTCTATCACACAATTGACTAACACTTAACAAGTTATAGCTTAGATTGTCAACTAAAAGAACATTGTGAACAAAGATTTGACCATTCTTACCAATATCACCAACTCCAACAGTTTTAGCTTTGTTATCATCTCCAAAAGGTACCTTTCCACTTGCTTTTGGCTTGAGATTGATGAATTGTGATGGATCACCAGTCATATGCCTTGAGCATCCACTATTTATGAACCATTTTGATTCCTTGATAATATTCGCCAAGTTCACCTACACAACAGTTCACAAGATAATATTTGGTACCCTTTACTTTTTGGGTCCTTGAGAGTTAGCATTATTCTTAACTGTTGATCTTGATCCCTATCTTTTGATGTTTACAAAACAAATGGATGTTACTAATGTCTCTTAAAAGATCTATTCAGTTATGAAGCAAATTAGTTCCAAAGATCAAGTACAATTGAAAGATGACAAAGTATACTGAAACTGTCGGACGCTCAAGAAGTCAGGATCGGACGTCCGATAATCATTGCACAACTTCGGACGCTTGCTTCGGACTTCCGATAGGATCCTTCGAAGTCGACGAAACTATCGGACGCTGAATATGTCTCTACCGGACGTCCGATAGAAACAAGATAATTTCTCAAATCTGTTTGTTTGCTGTCGGACGCACAAAGAGCTTGCACCGGACGTCCGAAAGAATTGAAGAAAATCTCTGAAACTCACTGCCTGCTGTCGGACGCATAAAACAGGGCTATCGGACGTCCGACACTCCAACGGCTAGTTGACTCTTCAGCTACTTTCTATCCGTTGGAAGCTTTAATAAGGCTCTTTCTTGTCTTATATAAATAGTGATTGGTCAGATACTTCAAACAACTTTTGCACACTGAAGATACAAAAGATCTAGAGTGATTTTAGTGAGAAAATACTCATCAAAGAAGATTTGTAGTCTTAGTGGTGTGAGGTTCATTGTAAGCTTTTCATTTGTGAGTGAATCTTTCATGAGTGTAGCTCTGTGAAGGTTGTCCTGAGGGATAGTAAAACGTCCTGGCTTGACCGAGTGGTGTTCGGGGTAAGGAGGAGGTGAACCTTCCTTTGTACGCAAGAGTGATTGTAATTCATCAATTTGAAGAAGTTTATTTGAATTAATCTACAAGTTCAAGAGGAGCTGTGTAGTTAATTGGTTTGCAATTCTTTCCCTTTTATTTACTTATTGTTATATTGCGATCTTTTAATTGCTTATTAATTGGCTTTTCGATTGGTTGTCTTCGATCCTTACAATTGGTATCAGAGCTTGGTCTCCTAGAGATTAAGCTCAATCGGCTTGGGAGTAAAAATGACAACCAATAATGCTATATTTTTTGAAGGACATTCTGTTATTAGACTACCTATGTTTAATGGGTCAAATTATATGAGTTGGAAAGTAAGAATGATTATCTTTTTGCAATCTATTGATATCGAATTGTGGTTTATTATTAGTGAAGGTCCATATGATGCCTCTCTTATAGATGAAAATACTCATGCATCTAGACCGAAAACAAGAAGTGAACTGACTGCTGTGGATAGAGCTCATCTCACCTTAAATGCAAAAGCCATGAATGTGTTATATTGTGCATTAGACTCAAATGAATCTATTAGAGTCAAGGGTTGCAAGTCAGCTAGAGAAATTTGGGATAAACTGAAAGAAATTCATGAAGGTAGTGAGAATGTTAGAGAACAAAAGAAGTCCATTCTAGTTACAAAGTATGAATCTTTCAAGATGGAACCTCATGAAAATGTTGATCAAATGTATTGTAGATTCAATGATCTCATTAAAGATTTAGAGGTGCTGGAAAAAGAATATTCTCTTGGTGAGAAAAATAGAAAAATCCTGAATGCCTTGTCCAATAATTGGGAAAATAAAGTGACTGCTATTGAGGAGGCTAGAGATTTGAATACTATGCCTATTGAATCTCTTATTAATTCTCTTACCTCTTATGAGCTGAAACTTAAGACTAAGGTGCAAGAGGAAGAGGATGCAAAAGTGCGAAAGAATATTGCTCTAAAAGCCTCACAAAATGAAGATGATTCTGCCTCCCTAGATGAAGAAGATGTGGAAGGTGATGACAATGATATCGCTCTCATCACAAGAAATTTCAAACGAATACTCAACAAGAGGAGATTCAGAAAAGGTGGACCTAGCAATTCATTCCCAAATCAGTTCAACAACTCGAGAAATAAAGGGAAGTTAGAGTTCAACAAAAAACAAACTGATCAGTGCTTTGAATGCGGCCAACCTGGACACTATGCAAGTGACTGTCCAGTGATGAAGAAGAAAGAAGGAAGAAAACCAAGAATAAACAAATTTCAATTCACATGGAATGAATGCAATTCCGATGGTGAAATTGAAGAGGAAGATCAATCTGCTCAATTGGCTTTCATGGCCATTGGAGATGATGAGGTAACATCTTCTAACTCTCAATCTGATTGTGATGATGAAACTGAAGATGATCTTGAACATTTCATTATAAAATTGCATGATAGTTTGAAAGAATCTTATGCTAGAAACAAGGAGTTAAAACAGAAAATTAGTTTTTTGCTTCGAGATAATGCAAATCTTTTTCAACAAAACAAAAAGTTGATTGCTGAAAATGATTACTTAAAAAAGAGTGAGACTGCTTTACATTTTGAGCTTGATAGAAAAGCAAAGCTTTGTGATTTGTTCAAAAAGGAACAAGGTGATTTGAAAAGAAGAATGGATGGTCTAAATGAGTTGCTTAAACACAAGAAACAAGTCTGTTTTCAAAAGAATAGATTGAATTCTAATTCAAATGAGTTTGCTATCCATAGGAGAAGACAAGTAAGATTTATTAAACCTGTTCATGTAAATAACTCTTTGGTTATGTGTAATTTTTGTTGTCAAAAAGGTCACATGAATAGTGATTGTTATGTGAGAAAGAATATGAGAAGAGGCATGAAATGCATGTGGATAGTTAGACATGATGCTAATTTTAACAAGTAGGAGGTTTTGTCTAATCATTGCAGTGATTCTTGTTCATAATATTTGTTCTTTTGATACTTTGATCTGAGTTTTCGCTGATATCTTTGAACACTACTGAATCTATATGATGTCAAAAAGAGAGATAAAAGAATAATGCTGATCTCATGATAATTTGCTGTGATTGCTGTCATTTCTCTATTTTTTCTTGAAATATTGAATTCTCTGTTATTATTGCTGGATTATAGTAGTTGATTTTTACTCCTATGATGACAAAAAGGGGGAGAAATGGATGCAATGTGTAAGGGGGAGTTATTCTGAGATTATGAGTTTGGCTCTTAAAAGTTTTGGTTGCAATGATTGAGGGGGAGCTTATACTTATTCTTGTTTCTTTCCATCCATTGTTTTGTCATCATCAAAAAGGGGGAGATTGTTGATCTTGATCCCTATCTTTTGATGTTTACAAAACAAATGGATGTTACTAATGTCTCTTAAAAGATCTATTCAGTTATGAAGCAAATTAGTTCCAAAGATCAAGTACAATTGAAAGATGACAAAGTATGCTGAAACTGTCGGACGCTCAAGAAGTCAGGATCGGACGTCCGATAATCATTGCGCAACTTCGGATGCTTGCTTCGGACGTCCGATAGGATCCTTCGAAGTCGACGAAACTATCGGACGCTGAATATGTCTCTACCGGATGTCCGATAGAAACAAGATAATTTCTCAAATCTGTTTGTTTGCTGTCGGACGCACAAAGAGCTTGCACCGGACGTCCGAAAGAATTGAAGAAAATCTCTGAAACTCACTGCCTGCTGTCGGACGCATAAAACAGGGCTATCGGACGTCCGACACTCCAATGGCTAGTTGACTCTTCAGCTACTTTCTATCCGTTGGAAGCTTTAATAAGGCTCTTTCTTGGTCTTATATAAATAGTGATTGGTCAGATACTTCAAACAACTTTTGCACACTGAAGATACAAAAGATCTAGAGTGATTTTAGTGAGAAAATACTCATCAAAGAAGATTTGTAGTCTTAGTGGTGTGAGGTTCATTGTAAGCTTTTCATTTGTGAGTGAATCTTTCATGAGTGTAGCTCTGTGAGGGTTGTCCTGAGGGATAGTAAAACGTCCTGGCTTGATCGAGTGGTGTTCGGGGTAAGGAGGAGGTGAACCTTCCTTTGTACGCAAGAGTGATTGTAATTCATCAATTTGAAGAAGCTTATTTGAATTAATCTACAAGTTCAAGAGGAGCTGTGTAGTTAATTGGTTTGCAATTCTTTCCCTTTTATTTACTTATTGTTATATTGCGATCTTTTAATTGCTTATTGATTGGCTTTTCGATTGGTTGTCTTCGATCCTTACATTAACTATCCACATGCATTTCATACCATTTCTCATATTCTTCCTCACATAACAATTACTTTTCATATGATCAATTTGACAACAAAAGCTGCACATAGTCAGTGAGTTACTTGCATGGACAGGTTTAACAAATCTGATTTGCCTTCTCTTATAAATGGTAAACTCATTTGCACTAGAATTCAATATTTTCCCATGAATGCCAAAATGAGGCTTTGCGTCATTCCTTTGAAAGAAGATTTGTTTCTTATGCTGAAGCAACTGATCAAGATCTTCCATTCTTTTTTGCAAGCTTCCTTGTTCATTTTTTAGCATGTCACAGAAGTTTATTTTTCTGTTAAATTCAGCATATAACTCATTTTTAGTCCTATTCAAGTTTTTCATTTTCATTTTTCAGTTTCTTGTTTTGTTGAAACAAGTTTGCATTGTCTTGAATCAGAAAGTTGATCTTTTGCTTTACCTCCTTGTTTCTAACATAGGATTCTTTCAAGTTATTGTGCATTCTTTCCACAAAAGAATTAACATCATCATCAGATTCATCATCACTACCAGTTTGAGAGTTACAGGTTGTTACCTCTTCATCACCAATGGCCATGAAAGCCATTTGGGCAGATTCCTCTTCCTTTTCGACTTCACCTTCTAAGTTGCAGTCATTCCAAGTAATCTGGAGTTGTTAACCTTTGGTTTTCGTTCAAATTTTCCTTCTTTCTTTTTCTTCATTGGACACTCATTCGCATAGTATCCAGGTTGGCCACACTCGAAACATTTGTCAGTTTGCTTCTTGTTGAACTCTTGCTTCCCTTTGTTTCGTGAGTTGTTGAACTGATTTGGGAATGAATTGCTAGGTCCTCCTTTTCTGAATCTCCTTTTGTTGAGAATCCTCTTGAAACTTCTTGTGATGAGTGCAATATCACTATCATCAATATCACTGTCATCAACTTCCTTATCGTCTCCATCCAAGGATACTGAGTCATCTTCCTCTTGCGAGACTTTTAGAGCAATGCTCTTTCTCAGCTTTGCATCTTTTTCCTCCTGTACCTCGGACTTGAATTTCAGTTCATAAGAGGTTAGAGAATTTATGAGAGATTCAATAGGCATGGTATTTAGATCCCTAAGTTCTTTAATGGCAGTCACCTTACTTTCCCAATTCTGGATAAGGCGTTCAGAATTTTTCTATTTTTCTCACCTAGAGAGTATTCCTTTTCCAGCACTTCTAAGTCCTTAATGAGGTCATTGAATCTGTAATACATCTTATCAACATTTTCATGAGGTTCCATATTAAAGGATTCATACCTAGTGACCAGAATAGATTTCTTTGTTCTCTCACATTCTCACTCCCTTCATGGATTTCGCTAAATTTATTCCAAATCTCTTTTGCAGATCTACAGCCTTTGACTCTAATAGACTCATTTGAATCTAGAGCACTGTATAAAACATTCATGGTCTTGGCATTCAAGGTGAGATGGGTTCTATCATCACCAGTCAGCTCACTCCTCGTTTTCGATCTCGGTCTGTTGGAAACTTCATCAATAGTAGAGGCATCATATGGGCCTTCATTGACAATAAATCATAGCTCAATGTCAATAGATTGTAAGAAAATAATCATCATTTCCTTCCAACTCACATAATTTGATCCATTGAACATTGGGGGTCTACTGATGGATTGTCCTTCAAAGAATATGGCATTGTTGGTTGTCATTTTTACTTCAAAGCCGATTGAGTTTAATCTCTAGGAGACCAAGCTCTGATACCAATTGTAAGGATCGAAAACAACCTAAGAGGGGGGGTGAATTAGGTGATTTAAAAAACTTGCCAAGATATGAATCACTTTTTGAGAACTTGTCCTCTTTTTCCAAACGACCACACAATCGAGCAATAGAAGAGAAAAAATACAAGTGCTTGTGATTAGAAGAGATGAACAGATTATATATCAAAACAGTAAGTAAAAGAAGATAGAATATCGAACCAAAAGTCAAACTCCTCTTGAGTTTGGATATCACTTTATAGAGCAACCTTCTTCAAGTTATCAACTTACAACCAATCTTTTGTGGACAAGAGAAGGATCACTTCCTCCTTGCCCCAAGCCACACTTGGTCAAGCAAGGAAGTTTTACAATCACTCGGATAACCCTCACAAGGCTACACTTTGAAGAAGTTGACTCACACTCGAAAAGCTTAATGAAATTTTCACAACTAAGAGTACAAATTTTCTTTTTGAAAAGTATTCACACGCTTGAATCACTCTTGATTGATGTAGTCTTAATGTGCAAAAGCTCCTTTCAAGTGGTTGACTTTGTTCTATTTATATGGGACCAAAAAGTTCCTCAATTAATGCTTCCAACGGATAGAAGGCAACTGAAAAGTCAACTAGCCGTTGGTAGTGTCGGACGTCCGGTAGATCAACTTCTTGCGTCCAAACGTAGGCAGTGAGTTCAAGAAATATTCTTGAATTATATCGGACATTCGGTACCTTCAATGTATGCGTCCGAAGGTAGGAGGTGAAACTGGGAGTTCTTCTTCAATTCTTTTCAGATGTCCGGTCCCTCCAAGGCTTTGCGTCCGAAGTGTCGTAACACTTGTCGGACGTCTGGTGCTTTGAGGATGTGCGTCCGATCGAGGTCAGTGAGTTTAGAGGGAATGACTCAATATCTTCGGACGTCCGAGGGTGAAGCTCTTCATTCGTTCGAAGTTGTACAAAGGTTGTCGGACGTCCGATCCAGTCTTCTTGCGCGTCTGACAGCAGGTTCAGCATTCTTTGTGCTTTAATCTTTGAACCTGTTTTGCTCCATTTCTGAAAGAGTCTCTTTGAGAGAACATTAGCAATCGTCCATTTGTTTTGTAATCATCAAAAGCAACGGACTGAGATAAACACTAATGAAATACCCAACTGCATAAGATTGTCAGCTGACTTCGTTTTTGGTAAGTGACTCTTCTTCAAAATTCTGGAGAAGGAACTTTAGGAATATCACATACCGCCTTGACAATCTCTTTCCCAAGCCCCTCAAATAGATCCTCCAAGATAGCCAAAGGATTTTTAGTGATCATATTGCCATCATCTTCCATCTCTGGATCAGTGAAAGTTCCTTCATGAATAATGGATTCTCAACCAAAGTTGTACCCATCATTGGTTGGACCTCCAAACCCAATGAAGTGATCTTCAGGCTTCTAAAATCCTCAGCTAAATGGGCTAACGAAGTCCCTACCATTAGCGACTGGGTGCTTTGTACCTTTGAGCATCCTTCACCCAAATATACCACTCATCTAGGATTGTTTGCTACAACAGCACCAGTGACACCAATAGGTAGTGTTGTGGAAGGGGTTGATTGAAAAGTTTTATCCGTATCTTGTAAAATTTTAGAAGGTAAATCTATCCTATTGCTGATAGGAATCCCAGGCTCCAAATTGTCAGATTAATCGACTTTGATGTTGGTAATGGATCAAGAGATGTTTCCATCTCCAATACCTTCTTCTTCACCTTTTCCAATTGGGATTTAGGAATAATGTGAGAACCCAGAGAGAAAAAAAAATTTTATTATTATTTATTTATTATTTTATTCCTGTGCACCCGTTTCTTTTATTTTCTTTATTATATTACTTTTCTCAACATTTTATCAGTAAATATAGTTTTTAAATCATTTTTCTAGTATAAGGTAGTTCGTGTGAATTTTGGAACGTCTTTTGGTCGTGGGACCCGCTAGTGCATTAGGTGAGAGAAATTTGACCAATTAGGTTAAATTTTGCGTAAAGGGATGTTGTTACTAGGTATTAGGAGATAATTGGAGGTTGCCTAGATGGATTAGCCATGAGGGACAAGAAGATAACTCTAGCAAGACAAAGTGCCAAGTGTCCAATTTTGGTTGGACCAAGCTTGCCTAACTTTTGACTAAACTTTCTTTACTTTCCTTAAAGTCCAAATTTGACTCAATCATCTTCATTCTTCACCACCTCTTGGCCGAACCTCTAGCAAGCAAAGGAGAAAAAATTCTTCAACCTTTCATCTACAAATCCTTGCCAAATCTTGAAAACTAACCGATTAATTTCCAAATTAGTCCATAAAATCATCTTCCTAAGAGTGTTTGAAGAACTTAGTGGTGTTGGTTTGGAAGAAAACCTCACAAGCTACAACCTTTCTTGAAGAACTAAGGTATCTTGCTTGGAACTCATCTTTTGGTTTTAATTTTGGCCAATTG
This sequence comes from Coffea eugenioides, assembly GCF_003713205.1. Classification (NCBI taxonomy): domain Eukaryota; kingdom Viridiplantae; phylum Streptophyta; class Magnoliopsida; order Gentianales; family Rubiaceae; genus Coffea; species Coffea eugenioides. The sequence continues at coordinate 19,607,895 of NC_040042.1, read as the reverse complement.
GTGCCTTATAGTAGCTATTTACGCGATTTTACGGAAGATTTGGTGGATTGGAGTGAAGTTTCCTAATTTTCTGATTTTTTCTGGAATTTTTCTGTTTTCCTATGATGGATATGATTGAGCTTGAATTGGTGGTTCTAAATGGTATTAAATAGCTCTCTTGTGCGTTAATTGTGGTTAATTGCGGAAAATTTCCGCTTGTGCGGAAAATTTCAGATTTAGGGTTTCAATTTGGGGGTTTTCTATAGTTGATTGTTGAACTTCTAATTGGCTATAATTGAAGGGTATTGTGACCCTAATGAAGTATATTGAATGGCTTATGACTTGTTTGGGTGCTTGTGGTTGTGTTGGATAGTTTTTTGGTTGTCTTGCAGGTTGGAAAAGCTGAAATTTTAGGGGAAATGCTGTCTGAGTGTCTAGGGTATTAGATTCTTGTGAGTTGGGTTGAGATTGACTAGAAATGAACGATTTTTGGGTTTGTTTCTACTTTTAACCCTAAATGTTATGTATTTTTCATTTCCAAGCTATATTTGGGTCTTGCCTTAATAGTTCCTAGAAAAAGGTATTCGACTTGTGTTTGCGTTTTCATTGTACTTTCTTGATTGTTATAGGGCGTGCCGGTGATCCGAGGCTCACGTCGGGCGAAAACTTGTGAAATTTCTTTGTTGAATTTGGTGAGTGTACTACTGACATGTTTGTTATTCCGTGGCTTTCTTGTACTTGAATTCTGTGATTTGGACTAGTTGTGATGCTTGTTTGAGCTAGGTGAGACGAGGGTGTACTTTACCACTCTCGTACTCTCTGGCCTTCTGTAACGACCCCACCTCCCCCTAAGGCGAACCAGAGGGTTCGGCGGGCCGCCTGCCCAACTCTCGCCGGGACTCAGTCGTTCACTACAATCCTCAATTGAATTTCAAGATATAAATATCAAATATACATCAAAGGTTCCCAAACTTTACATATCAAAAGTGAAGCGTCCACGCTTCCGCAGCGCCACTCTGATCCTTGATCACAATTAGTATACAGGAGGAAGTCCAAAACTAGTCTATTACACATCCAATCAATTCTAAACGTTCTAAACGTTCAATACAATCCCCAATATGACTGATTACACAAAAGGAAATCCAAGTTCAATCCATACATGAGATAATTCATGAATAAAAACTACCCTTCCTTCGCCTTGAGCCCTGTGGAGGGGAATAAAATAGTTTTGGGGTGAGCTAGAAGCTCAGCGAGTAACCAGTAAAATCAGTAATCAAATCTGTTTAACAATGGTTCATTTCAGTGATGTCGTAAATCAAAGGATAAGTCTAGAAACAATTACAACGTTTACAAAACATTAAATATGGGGTATCAATAATTCAAGAAACATGTACAATGGAAAGCGATAGTAACATTCGTGCAAAGGATACATTCGTTCTCCTGTCATTTCATTGCATTTTTGGTTTCATTCGTGCATTCATTCACCCCGTCCCTGGCTTTTGGTCAGGCTCCACCAACCTACAAGGTAATACTCGAGTATACCGAAACGTTCACCCAAGTTCCTAGTCGCTCGACCGAGTCCGCTTCTGGCTCGAGACGACCGGTAACAAGGGGCAATGGTCAGTTCAGCCCAAAAGGCTTACATTCATGCGCAAGTAGCATTTAATCACTAATCATTGAAAATTTCATATTTATTAAGGTCGAGTGCGATAAAGTACACACTCGCCTAGAAAACTCGTTTTAACAATCATTGAAAGCAAAATCAATAATAACAAGACACTAATATGCAAGCACGCATGATATGTAAGAAAACAGTTCCAAAAGTAACTTTGAAAACAGTTCAAAAGTAGATAATGCAGGAAAGCGGTTCAAAAATAAATTTGGAAACAGTTTGAGGTCACTCACCTCAATGGCTCAGAAATCATCCATCATATAACATTGCCTTGCTCAAATCCAAGTCTTAGATCACAAACTCAATGCAAACAAATCCCTTCAAAGTTCGGACAGCACTTCCCCTGAATTTGCTAACTTTTTCCAGCCATCATGGCTTCATTATTTCCTCATTCCAACCCAAAGGTACACACACAACAACAAGTTCATCCAATAGCCATTCAGCAAGCTCCAAGTAGTACAAGTACAAGTCAAGCTAGGGAAAAGTCCGGAAATGAAAGTTAAGCTCAAAACCAGAAAAACAGTTTTGACGTCATTTTGCGGTAATGGTACAAATTACACTACGATTATCGGATTAGGGTATAAGACCCACCATCTCGAAGCTAAAAGACAGGGCTACAACAATGTAGAAGGCCACTCAGTCCAAATCCTAGCACAACTAGGTCAAAAATGCAGAATACCAAACCGGAACCGTAATTGCAGGTTTACAAATCACACTATGTTGTAATTAGTCCAACTCAGTCTATACAGGTCCAAATGCATTGATTCCAAAGGCATGCGGTAGCTAAGACATCAAGCTACATTTCATCAGAAGACATCAACATCGAAATCCAAAGAAATTCCAGTCAAAACAACCCATTTCAGACGCAGTTCCAACATCCTGATGAACCCAGAACAGCAATAGTAATTTCGGCTTATCTCATTCTACACTACTCCAATTGACCTGAAATTTTACAGGCACCTTTAAAACATTAATACCGACAACTTTTATGTTTTGAGCTAAGGCCAATTCGGCCTCTATCTAGGACCTAAAATTTCGGACAGAATGAAGAACCAAGAACCCTAATTTTCCAGAATTTCTTCCAAAACAGAAATTGATTGCAATTGTCCACTTTTTCCACCTTCTAGCTTCCTCAACTATCATTTCCAATCATCAAAAATAACCACAACATCATGATCACATTAAACCAGATAATTCATCAATAAATTGAAAACTTCACCAATTCATCTCAAACCAAGAAATAAATCACAAATTTCAACACTTTAGCCACCACTAGGCACAAATTAAACATCATTAAGTGTAGGAGGATATTCAATCACCACTTACCAAGTAAACAAGAGAGAGGGAGTAGTAGAACACCTTAGCTTCCTTAAAAACTTCACCAAACAACTTACTAGCACCTAATAGAGGGATTTTATGGAGTAGAAACTAGTTTAGGCAATTGGTTTTGGAAGATTGAGCTAAATGGAAGCTAAAATGGTGAAGAATTTCTTTCTTCTTTGCTCAAGAGAGAGCCGGCCATGGAGGAGAAGAAAAGAGTGAATTTTATTGATTTTTTTTTGAGATATTTAACTCAATGAAAAAAAAAAGTCAAAAAGGTGAATAGTGTCCAACAAAGTCCAACCAATGATATAGTGACACTTGGCACTTCATAAATGCATTTATATCCTTTTGTTTCCTCTCACATCAATCACATCTCATCCTCTACTTATCTCTTAACACCCGATAAGTTTCACCCAGTATCCGGAACTTAACCTAATTGGTCAAATTTTTCTGAACTTTTCGCACTCGTGGGTCCCACGTTCAAAATACGTTTTTAATTACTCAAAAACTAACCGATACTAGAAAAATCATTTTAAAACTATCTTTGCTCATAAACTTTATCTGGGGAATTTTTCTAATCAAGAAAAAGTAGAAAAGGCGAGCGTTTCAAAAAATAAACCCTAGAAAATTAGAAAATTTTCGGGTTCTCAAACTCATTTTTTTCCGGGGCGTCACACCTTCTTGACTGGTTATTCTATTAAGCTTACTTGACTGTTTATGATATTACTTGAATACTCTTGACTGTACTTGATTTGGTGTCAATTGGATACCAATCGTTACTGTTCACTCTGAGCTTTACCTCATTGGAAGTCAATGGACTCGAGCCAGTAAGGACTTGGTCGGGGACATTTGACAAGCCATGGGGACTGTATTTGGGAATCTTTGGGTATGAGACCCTTGATTCTGGTTTACTCGAGTAATACCAACTCTGTACTGTTTGGTGTTCGGGCCCGGTAAGGGGAAAGTGAGGTGGACAGATAATTGGAGTAAAGAGGAGTCTACGGTCATGATTACCTGGTATACGTTGACGGAGAGTCAATGAGATGAGATCAAGCATGGCAAAAGAGGAAAAGGGCTCTTGAGAGCCATCCGTATCCTTTTATTCCTTATACTTGGGTGTTGTTGCTTTTGCTTACTGGACGTATGTATTTGGATTGAATATTCTTGTGTTTATGTGATCCTGGTCTATTTACGTGACGGTACCTCATTGGGCGAAAGCTCACACCGTGAATTTTGTTTTCCTTACAGGGATTTACCTTTTGGACTTTGATTTTGAAGAATGAGTTGAGTAGAGCTAGTTGAGAGATTTTGTATAGCTCCTCAATAGTTGGAAACTTTATTTGTACTCGGATTTTAAATGTTTCCTTTTGGCTTGTAAACCCACGAATGTGGTTTGTAACAGTGTGTGTGTACTCCTGTTCAATGTATTATATTTGGCTTGTATATATACCTTTCGGGGATTGTTGAAAGTTACCTGTATTTAGTTGGGCCTTGGTGGATTGTGACGTGGCAATGCACTATTTGCTTTACGTTTTGGATTTCCAATTTTTCCGTTTCTCGTTTGTTGGTTTGGTTAAGCGCGCTAATAGTTTCCCGAACGACTTGTGTTAGTGTTTGACCGTTTTAGTAGTCCTGGCGAGAGCTGGGCAGGCAGTCCGCTAACCCCTTTGGTACGCCTTAGGGGAAGGTGGGGCTGTCACAGGTGGTATCAGAGCCTAGGTTAGAAATAACCTGGGCGAACCTGAACCCTGATTCTTAGAACTTTTGGGGATTGTGTTTAGACGCCATTAAGTGTGAATATATTGTCTAAGCTATAAACCTTTGCTATCTTGTAGGTTATGGCCGGTACTAGTGGAGCAGGCGGAGGCGAGCCACCTCAGAGGCACCCACGGGTTATCGACTACCAGGAGAGACCAGGAGGTCCGATCCGGCTGTGGTATACCGCTAGCCGGACCCGCCGCTGTAGGCGTTGCCAGTTTTATTCTTACGCGGACCACGTGGTTGTGGCAGTGCTTGCTGAGCGACGGAGGCTTAGATGTGCCGCCGCCAGGGAGCGCACTGAGACCCTTAGGCTTAGGGGCATCACGCGGATGCAGGCCGATAGGATTGGGGAGCTCCAGGGGGACGTGGCCATGGAGCAGGAGAGGACGAACGCTCTGAGAGAGCAGTTGCAGGTGGTTAACGACCGCCTTATGCGAGTAGTCCGGGAGGTGAGAGACCGGTCCGGTGCTATTATCGATGAGTGTGGGGCGCTGATCCAGGGGGTGATTGGCGCTAATGCGCCAGGGGGAGTTCCAGGTGGCGGAGCTCCAGGTCAGGGAGGCGCCCCTAGCTCTAGCTCTGGGGGGGAGTCGGTTGGCTCCGTCGAGGACTAGATTAGGGTTTTAGCCTTGTTTTGATCCCGTGTGAGGGATACCTAGGAAAGCTTTTGGATCGTTGCTTTGTGCTTTTGGGACCTAGGTTGTACAGTGTATTTTGACCGACCCTCTTTTGGCTTCACGGGAGTACTTTGTGTATATATTTGCTTGACTGCTTATGTACGACTGTTTGTCACCGTTATGTGTTCTGTGTATAACTGCTCTATGTGTATACATATCTTATGTGGTGTTTATTTTTGGTTCTTCGATCATGCTTATATGCTTATATGACTATATTTTGTACCTCGACTTTAGAGTGACATTAGAGCAATGGAAGGCACTCGTAGTGGACGAGGCCGCGGGCGCGGGGTTAGGCAGCCCACAACTGACGAGGGTACTAGGGATACCACGACTGAACCAAATCCTGAACCTAGGGTTGACCCTAATGCCCAGATAGCTGCTGCTATGCAGCAAATGACTGACCTGTTAGCCCACGTAGTGCAACAGCAGGGCCAACCTCCTATCCAGCAACCTGGGAACCCTGGCCATGTAGTAGAGAGTGAAGATCGGGCCCTAGAGAGATTTCAGAAGTTTTCTCCGCCAAAATTTCTGGGAGGGCCAGATCCGGACGTGGCCGAAAAATGGTTAGAGAAAATGATAGATATTTTTGCCGCCCTACACTATTCAGAAGAGAGACAGGTTACTTTCGCTGTATTCCAACTGGAAGGGGCCGCGCGTTCTTGGTGGAACGTGATACGAATGAAGTGGGACCGGGAACAAACCCCAAGAACATGGGTAAACTTTGTGAGGGACTTCAATGCGAAATACTTTCCCCCTCTAGTCCAGGAAAAGAAGGAGGACGAGTTCATTGGACTCCGCCAGGGGACTCAATCGGTGGCTGAGTACGAGAGCCAGTTTACTCGTTTATCTAAGTTTGCCCCTGAACTCATTCTAACGGAGCAAAGGAGAGTTAGGCGTTTTATTCAAGGGCTCAATGTGGAAATCCAAAAGGATCTGGCGGTAGCCCAGATCAATATCTTTAGTGACGCTGTGGAGAAAGCTTTGCGAGTTGAAAATGCAAGGCTCCAAGTAAGGAATTTTCAGGTGAAAAAACGGGGGTTCTCTGCGAGTAGTTCGAACCAAGGGGATAAAGGGACCCCTCCTAAGTTTGGAAGAGGAGTCGGAGGAGGAAAGCAACCGGGAATGACGCTAGGGACTCCGCCGAGGGGTAGTCACAATGGACGGGGCCCGTAAAGAAGCGCTTCACAAGGAAGTTCGGCCTCAGTTGCACGTGGACCCTGTGGATTTTGTGGGAAACCAAACCACACCGAGGACAATTGTTAGAGGAAAGAAAGGAAATGCTTGCGTTGCGGGAGTGCGGAGCATCAAATAGCTAACTGTCCGGTGTTACCTCGGAAGGCTAGAGTAACTACCCAGTCGTCGAAGGCTAACTCGGGACAGTCCAAGGTAGAAGGGACAAAGCCAAAGGTCGGGTTTACTCCCTTGAGCAACAACAAGTCCCTGATTCCTCTGGGGTTGTAGAAGGTACGATCCCTATTTTTCATCGTCTAGCTAGGATTTTGATCGACCCTGGTGCTACACATTCCTTTGTTAACCCCAATTTTATGTGCGGCATTGATATAACCCCTGTTAGCTTGCCTTATGATTTAGAAGTTAGTACTCCTACGGGGGACCAACGTTTGATTACTGGTTTGATGTATACAAATTGCAAAATTTGGGTAGGAGAGAGGAAGCTTTTGGGGAATCTTATAAGTTTAGCTATTAAGGGGTACGACGTTATATTGGGTATGGACTGGCTAGCTAAGTACGATGCACAACTTGATTGTAAGAGAAAAATAGTGGAATTTCGTATACCGGGGGAGGCAACCCTAAGGCTCGATATAAGGGGTAGTTTAGCCTCATCTGCATTGATTTCGGGTATTCGGGCTAGGAAATTTCTGTATAAAGGGGCCCAAGGGTTCCTAGCTTTTCTTATAAACACTCCTACTGATAAGTTGAGGGTTGAAGATGTGCCTGTAGTAAGTGAATATCCGGATGTGTTTCCTGATGAATTAGTCACTTTACTTCCGGAGAGAGAAATAGAGTTTAAGATCGACTTATTGCCGGGGACGTCACCTATCTCTAAGACCCCCTATCGAATGGCACCTGCTGAGCTCAAGGAGTTGAAATTACAGTTGCAAGACCTGTTGGAGCGTGGGTTTATTCAGAAGAGTGGATCTCCGTGGGGGGCTCCGGTACTATTTGTTAAGAAGAAGGATGGAACTTTAAGATTGTGTATCGATTATCGGGGATTAAACAATATGACCATTAAGAACAAATACCCACTTCCCCATATCGATGAACTGTTTGACCAGTTGCAAGGCGCGGTGGTCTTTTCAAAGTTAGATCTTCGACAGGGTTACTATCAGTTGCTTATTAAGAAAGAAGATGTACCCAAAACTGCTTTCAATTCTAGATATGGGCATTTTGAGTTTGCGGTCATGCCCTTTGGGTTAACCAATGCCCCTGCCGCCTTTATGGATTTGATGCATCGGGTTTTCAAACCCTACCTGGACCGATTTGTTGTCGTGTTTATTGACGACATTTTGGTCTATTCTAAAACCCGTGAGGAACATGAGCAGCATTTGAAGTTAGTGTTACAAACTCTGAGAGATCATCAGCTATATGCCAAATTCAGTAAGTGTGAATTTTGGCTGGAGAAAATCTCTTTCTTGGGACATGTGATTTCAAAAGAAGGTATCACGGTGGATCCCGCGAAAGTAGAGGCAGTGGCGGAATGGAAGAGGCCAGAAAATCCCACTGAGATTTGCAGTTTCTTAGGGTTGGCTGGGTACTATAGACGCTTTATTAAAGACTTTTCCAAACTGGCCGGCCCTTTAACCGATCTAACGAAGAAAAATAGCCGTTTTGTGTGGGATACTAGGTGTGAAACCAGTTTTCAGGAGTTGAAACGAAGGTTAACCATGGCTCCTGTTTTGGCCTTGCCTAATGGGAAGGACAGTTTTACCGTTTATACCGATGCTTCGAGGGAAGGCTTGGGGTGCGTATTGATGCAGAACAAGAACGTGATTGCCTTTGCCTCTAGGAAACTAAAAACCCATGAACAAAACTACCCTACCCATGACTTGGAGTTAGCTGCAGTGGTCTTTGCTCTGAAAAAGTGGAGACATTATCTTTATGGGATAACTTTTGAGGTTTATTCAGACCATAAAAGTCTTAAATACCTTTTCTCCCAAAAAGAGTTGAATATGAGGCAAGGCCGGTGGATGGAACTCTTAGAAGATTATGACTGCACGATCAACTACCATCCCGGTAAGGCTAACGTAGTAGCGGATGCCCTAAGTCGGAAGGCTCAAGTAGCAAGGTTGATGGTCAAGGAGTGTGAAATGTTAGGAGCAGCTAGTGAATGGAACCCTAGTATGGGATGCAAGAAAATAACTTTTGGAAATATTCGGGTAACATCTGCTATTCTTGATAGAATTAAAGAAGCCCAAGAGAAGGATCCGATGGTACAAAAGTGGAAGGAAAAGGTGGAAAAGGAAGCACTACCTGATTTCAATTTGGGTCCTGAAGGGATTTTAAGATATAGGAACCGCGTAGTAGTAGCCAATGATGAAACCCTGAAAAGAGAAATTTTGGAGGAAGCCCATCGATCGAAATACACAATCCATCCTGGTAGTAATAAGATGTACCAAGACTTGCGACGGTTGTACTGGTGGGATAAGATGAAGAGGGAAATTGCACAATATATCCAAACCTGTCTGATTTGCCAGCAAGTTAAGGCGGAACACCAAAAACCCTCTGGACTGTTACAACCCCTTGAGATACCTGAATGGAAATGGGAAAATATCACGATGGATTTTGTTTCTGGACTGCCAAGAACTCAAAAAGGACATGATGCCGTTTGGGTGATCGTCGATCGGTTGACCAAATCGGCTCACTTCTTACCTGTGAATGTGAAGGATTCCATGGATAAGTTGGCTCGGTTGTACCTGAATGAAATTGTGAGGTTGCATGGGGTTCCCGTGAGTATAGTTTCCGACCGAGATCCTCGTTTTGTATCGAGGTTTTGGCAAAAGTTTCAAGAGAACTTGGGGACAAAAATCAACCTTAGTACCACTTATCACCCCCAGACGGATGGACAGTCGGAGCGAACAATTCAAACCCTCGAGGATATGTTACGGACTTGTATTCTGGATTTTGGGGGTAATTGGGGCCAACACATGACTTTGGTAGAGTTCGCCTACAATAATAGTTACCATTCGTCCATTCAGATGGCACCATATGAAGCTCTCTACGGAAGGAAGTGTCGTTCACCCATTTACTGGGATGAAGTAGGGGAAAAGAATGTCCTAGATCCAACAACCATTCCTTGGATGGAGGATGCACAAGAGAAGGTTAAATTGATCCGTCAAAGACTCCAAGCAGCTCAAAGCCGACAAAAGAGCTACGCAGATAACCGAAGGAAAGATTTAGAGTTCGAAGTTGGAGACCGTGTTTTCCTTAAAATTACACCACTACGAAGCATCACTGCGGGTAGAGGAAAGAAACTTCAACCACGGTTCTTGGGGCCTTACAAAATCCTCCAACGAGTTGGGAAAGTAGCGTACCGACTTGAGTTGCCGCCAAGTTTATCTCGGATTCATAACGTCTTCCATGTTTCGATGCTAAAAAAATACTATCCTGATCCAACCCACGTTGTGCGACCAGAGGAGATTGAGTTAGATGAGGCACTCACTTACGAAGAAAGACCTGTACAAGTACTCGATCGGAGGATTAAGGAACTGAGGAATAAGCAAATTCCATTAGTGAAGGTTATGTGGAGAAATCATGGAATAGAGGAGGCAACTTGGGAGTTGGAGGAAGAGATGAAAAAGAAATACCCTGAGCTATTTAGTAACCCGGGTGAGCAATTTCGAGGACGAAATTCTTTAAGGGGGAGAGAGTGTGAGAATCCAGAGAGAAAAAAAAAATTTATTATTATTTATTTATTATTTTATTCATGTGCACGCGTTTCTTTTATTTTCTTTATTATATTACTTTTCTCAACATTTTATCAGTAAATATAGTTTTTAAATCATTTTTCTAGTATAAGGTAGTTCGTGTGAATTTTGGAACGTCTTTTGGTCGTGGGACCCGCTAGTGCATTAGGTGAGAGAAATTTGACCAATTAGGTTAAATTTTGCGTAAAGAAATTTTGTTACTAGGTATTAGGAGATAATTGGAGGTTGCCTAGATGGATTAGCCATGAGGGACAAGAAGATAACTCTAGCAAGACAAAGTGCCAAGTGTCCAATTTTGGTTGGACCAAGCTTGCCTAACTTTTGACTAAACTTTCTTTACTTTCCTTAAAGTCCAAATTTGACTCAATCATCTTCATTCTTCACCACCTCTTGGCCGAACCTCTAGCAAGCAAAGGAGAAAAAATTCTTCAACCTTTCATCTACAAATCCTTGCCAAATCTTGAAAACTAACCGATTAATTTCCAAATTAGTCCATAAAATCATCTTCCTAAGAGTGTTTGAAGAACTTAGTGGTGTTGGTTTGGAAGAAAACCTCACAAGCTACAACCTTTCTTGAAGAACTAAGGTATCTTGCTTGGAACTCATCTTTTGGTTTTAATTTTGGCCAATTGGTGCCTTATAGTAGCTATTTACGCGATTTTACGGAAGATTTGG
>NC_040042.1:19476760-19595865 GCF_003713205.1 Coffea eugenioides | reverse complement strand
TAAAAATTTGGATGGCTGTAATCTCATAAGTCACATCCATGCAGATAAGAATGCCTTCAATTTTGCTAATTTCACTCCGCTAGATGTGGTCGTACAAACTCCTGATCAGACTGAAAGACTGGTAAGTATCTTCAGCTATTCAGTACTTGTTCAGACTTCTTATGAATTTCTGCAGTTGATTCTGTGCAAAAATTAATAACTGCTGCCATTTTTCAATCTCGTGTTCTTTCAGAATGTAATCAAGGGTGAGCTGGAGAGAAATGGTGCTACTCGAGGATTTCGCCGTAGTGGAACTAGATTGAAAGGAAAGCGTGAAGAAGCACTTTACAAAAGCAACCAATGTAATCAACTAGCAAAAGATTCGAAAAGAAAAGATGACACTTATTTGATAGTTGCTGCACTGATAGTAACAGTCACTTTTGCTGCTGGTTTTACTGTTCCAGGAGGGTATGAAAGTAGTGATGGTCCAAATAAAGGCATGGCAGTTCTAAGACACAAACCATCTTTTATTGTCTTTGTAATTGCGGATATGATTGCCTTGGCATACGCCTCAGCAGCAGTTTTTCTACAATTTAAGTTTTCACCCTCAGAAGTTGACTGTGAACGCTGGTTATGGTACAGTAAGAGTAATACTCATTGGAACATTAGAGTCGCCCTGATGGCAATGGTGACAGCATTTGTTTCTGGCCTGTTTGCTGTGCTATCATCACCGTTAATCAAAGCCTTAGTATGTTATTCAGGAATCACTTCATTTCTTGTGTTTATGGGATTTTTTGTGATTTTTACAACGGAAGATTGCTACTTTTGGCTCCGAAATGCTGGAAATCGGTGTAAGATCATTTTGTCATTGTGGTGTGGAAGACTTCGGATTGCAATTGTTAGGTTCCGGAGTTGGTGATTTATACTGGTCTTTCATGTAGTAAAATGAAGTGAATGTTGTTAATGGGAACACTTACTCTTTAAAATGCTCGGGATACCGTCAACACCAGCTTTTTCCTTTACCTTCTACCAAGACACTACTTTTTTTTTTTTTTTTTCGAAACGTTAGAAGCTATTCATTCATTTGAAAAGGAAATTACATGTACGAGCAACGGCTCGAAAAAACACTTTACAACTAGTGCACATCAGGCACCGAGGAAATTCCATTCCTCATCCACTAAAATGCCAAAGGCATAAGAACTTAAAGCTCTAGCTCGTGTAATACTATCTTCATTAGCCAATCTAAACAAGCACATTCGAAACAACTTTTGCATGCTCAGTATGTCGTCTATCAAGGTAGCTAGCCTACTGTTAGAGGGGCTATTGTGTTTTATCTGTCGCATAAGGTCCTGGCTTTGGAACTGGATCGTTATTCTGCTCCACTGATGCTCTAAAGCTTTGCACAAGACCAGATGGACAGCCACTGCTTCATCTATGACTTTGTCACCCTTACTTCGCTCCTTGAGTGCCCATTCCGCAAGTCTAATACTTGGGTACTTGGTAGCTGTGACTCCTATCCCCAGTGGTTCCTGGCCATTCTGGCTTGTTGTAGCCACCTCCAGCTTGATGGTGTCCTCTTCATTGCTCCCCTGATATTGCTCATCCTGATTTAAAGATGTTTCTCTTGTGCTCAGTCTAGTTTTGCCTTTCATAACTTCCTCTTGCTCCAGCCACTCTTTTTGAGCTTTAACAATTGTCCGAACTGGAGAGCAGCTGGTCTTGTTTTCAAATTCCTTGCTATTTCTTTCTTTCCACAACTGCCATAAGATATTGGCAGTCAGGCCAATGTGTTCCATCCCTCCATGCCTATTCCTTGCTTCTGAAATTCTGATCCACCACCTTTTGAAATCCCCTGTTTGATCAACAGCACCATCCCATTGTAATGGAGCTGCCTTCCATACCTGCTGCGTGTGGTGGCAGTTTAGCAATAAGTGTTCAACTGTTTCCTGGTCCTCCCCACATAATCTACACACAGGATCTCCCAAACTTGTTTTCCTAAAAATTGCTGCTCTTACTGGTAGTGCCCCTGTTAAACATTTCCAGATGAATATCTTCACCTTATGTTTGATGTTGAGCTTCCACAAGGTGTTCCACATTTGTCGAACTTGCTGACCTTCTCCTGTGATGCTTGGTCCAGCTGCCTCTGGTACTATCTGCCTAGCTTTGGTACGCTCTTTCATTAAACATTTGTAGCCTGAGCTGACAGTATAGGTTCCCCCTGGATTATGCTGCCAATAGTAGTTGTCCTCCCTCCCCATCAGGCTTAAAGGAATATTCAGTATCTTCTCAGCATCGCTTTGATTAAAATGCTGGAAGATGGTGTTCCTCTTCCATCTATGATGGCTTATAAGTTCATGTACCATCTTCAAGTTGAAGCTTTGAGGTCCAAGGGAGGTTGGCCTACCTGAACTGGAACCTGGAATCCACTTATGGCCCCAAATGCTCGTACTTCTCCCGTTACCAATTTTTCTGATCACCCCTTCCTCGATTAGACTTCTAGCTCCTAACAGTCCTTGCCATATCCAAGAAGCATTCTGTTGTGGCCTGCAAGTTAGTAAAGAATCCTTTGGGAAGTATCTTGCTCTCAGCACTTTACTAATGAGAAGGTTTGGGTTGGTGAGGATTCTCCATATCTGCTTACCCAACAGTGCTCTGTTTACTCCATGGCCAGTCATGGTATTTTTTTTTCACGAGCTACAGTGCTCGGATTGGCGCTGAAATTTTGTAGGAAACTATAAACATAACTATCTAAAACTTTCATGTTTGAGCTAAGGGCTAATTCGGCTCTCTAACATACTCAAACAGAAACGGGCAGAACTGAACCATAAGAAATCTCAATTCTGGAATTTTCTCAACCCACCATAGAAATCACCAAATCTTCCACACAAACCCACAAAAGTGATATATAAACCATCATTAGCCCTTATCAGCATCTTACAACATCAAAATCAACATTTCTACTCAATTGCTATAAGCTTTTACAAGAGTTCAAGGCTGCTTTACCTTCCAAATATGGGTTCACAAGGTTGCACTCAAAAGGTTGGATTCAAGGTTAAAAATTGAAAAACTCTCCTCACTCTCTTCCCTCTCCTTGCTCTCGGCCAAACCAGAAAAAAAATGAGGGAATGAGCTGAAATGAGAGATAAGAAGGCAAGACAAAAGGGTTGGTCAAGGGACCATAGATGACCAACACTTGTCACCACCAAAACCATCCAAATATTTACTTTCTTTTCCTTGCATTTTGGCCCACATATTTCGGCTATGTGGCTGAGGATGAGAGAGATATTTTGCATAAATATCAAGGGTATGTGGTGGTAGGGAAGTGGTGGGTTCAATCGGTAGTGATCGATACCCGTTGGTTCGAGCCATTTTTTCTTAAATCACGTATACTAGGGTTTTTACCTTCTAATCACTAACTTATTATTATCACTTCAAATCATATAATATTTTCTCATCCAAAAGTCACTCTTACCTACCAAATTTGATCCTCACTCCGTACCGAATAGTCACACAACGGAAAAACGTGAAAACCCTAATTCGCTCTAACTTGAAAACGAAAAGTGAAACCCTACTTTCCAGGTTCATTTACACTTATTGTGGGGTGATTGAGTAGTAGGGCCATTATAAAGTAATAATTTCCAAATAAAAGGGCATTTTTAAGAAAAATATAAAGAATTTTACGGGTCCTCACAAATCGCGTGTGGGGTATTTAGGAATTATAAATGTAAAACTTGATTGTGGATGAGCAAATTGTATATGTATACCCCGCGCACGTCACACCATAATAATTCTGGTGTTGAGCTGCTTCTCAATCTGTTTCTTGATTTTGAGACTTATATCTGGTTTGAATTTGCGCAATTTATGTTTTATTGACAAAAAGTTCGGATTAGTTGACCGTCTATGAACCACTATATCTGTAGAAATTTCGAACATATAATCATACGATCATGCGAATACATCTTGGAACATGGTTAAGAATTCAATCATTTCTTTTCTCTACTTCTTATTCAAGTGCACACTAATTTTAATTTCTTTAACCTTCGTCTTAGTGCCAATGTTAAACATTTTTGTCTCTTCTAAGTTCAGTTTGGGTTTTTCTTCATATTGTTCAAGAATCTTTGAAATAGGCTCAGGTTCTTCCTCACTATCACTCTCGTTTTAAATTTCAGATTTCATAATTTTAAATTCGTAGGAGATACCAAGTTTGCAATCATTGAATTCCAGAATGGTGATACTGAAGAGTCAAATAGTTTTATTTTTGACCATTTGAAAATAAAGTAAACATTCACAATGAACAAATAGAAAATAAAAAGGCGAATAAAAATTTATATAGACACTTGAACAAAGACAAATACTTTGCAAAATAAAATGTTAGTTAAAACGCATCCCCACCAGACCTGTGAAGTGGGAATGAGGCTCACTTAAGCAAAACATGTATTAACATAATACTGAAGACAATAACTAAAAATAAAAGCAATTATTGTCTAAGAATTTGTCTAAATATGGATTCGAACTAGAGACAATTCCCTAAATTTACTAAAATTTCCTTCGGGAGGAAAGATAATCAGCAATCCAATTTAGCATAATTCTTTCAGGGATTGTTGGGAACTCCGTATCCTTTAGCAGCTCTTCCTCGCAAGTGGCTCCAACAAACAGTTAAGACAGGCTCACCTCAATCTCTTCAATCGGATTCTCCTTATCTAATTCAAATAGAATTATCCCAAATGGACGAGAAAAAGTGTAATGCAAAGGTGGGATAGTCATGACAATTTGTTTTCCTTCATTTTTTGCCTTCTTGCGAGCTTGCATCTCCTTTTTGTCTTTAGCTGTCGGTTGAAATCGCAATCCATATGTATCTTTCTTCCCCAAAAGCTCTATCGTCTCCAAGATACCTTGCAGATTTTGCCCTAAATCCTTACCTATTTCATACCCTCCTCGGATAATTTCTTTGGCCATCATGATGCTAGCTTCCAACAGGTCCATTTTAGTCGATAAATTTTCTTTAGATATCCATCCTACTGAGACAATGTCAGCAACATGGTAAGAGGAAACTAAAATTTTTCTACTACTCTCCTCTTTTACCGCAGAATTGATGATCATGGTGCAGTCATCTTCAGCGAACACAATGATCAGTTGATCATTTATAACGAATTTCACCTTTTGATGGAGAAAAGATGGGATGACACTGGAAGTGTGGATCTAAGGGCGACCAAGAAGAACGTTGTAAACACTTGAAAAGTCCATAACCTGGTAAACCACTTGAAATTGGGTAGGTTCTATCTCCAGCACCAAATCAACTTCATCCATTGATTCCCTTCTTGCACCGTCAAATCCTCTTATTATCGTTGCAGATGGCCGTAATCTAGCGTCAGGAAGTCCAAACTTTATGAGAGTATTCCATGGGCAGAAGTTCAAAGTAGATCCATTATCTATCAAGACTCTGGACAACAGCTTTCCATTGTACCGTATTGAGATATACAATGCCTTATTATACTCGATCCCTTCAGAAGTCAAATCCTCATCCAAAAAGATTATGTGATCGGAAGCCAAAACATTCTCCATGATGTGGGCGATCTTGTCAATTGAAATATTTTTTGGTATTCGATCCTCACTTAAAACCCTAAGCAGTGCCTCCCTATGTAACTTAGAGGTTAAAAGCAAATCCAGAATAGAGACATGAGTAGGCATTTTGTCCAACTGTTCTATGACCTTGTACTCACTCCTCTTCAATAACCTGAGAAAATTTGGTGCCTTCTTTTTAGTTACAGACGGTTTCAAAGACAGAATGTTTTCCTTCACCTTTGGTTGGGTAAGAATTTCAGAATCGCCCATGACCTTTCTAGATCTGGTCACGGTAGCCACTTCCTCCTTCGGTATCTCTATGTCCTCGATCAATATAGCAGGTTCACTATAATCCCATGGTACTTCTTGTAGGCTATGAACAGGTGATTGTTCGAAAAATTCAAGTACTACAGGTTTCGTTAAGTCTAAGATGAAAGGATTCCCACTAGTTTCACAGAGTCCTTCTTCCAGTATAAATTGTTTTTAAATTATCCCAATTACTTCAGTTTCATCCACAATGTATTGGATAGACTTTTCAAACTCCTTATCAGTAGTAATAGCCCCCACAGTATTCTTGTACTTGGGAAGAGGGTTCTTACTGACATTCGGTCCTGGTTCACCTCTTCTTTCCAAAACTATATCTCCGACATCAATCATGTCTTGAATCTTATGTTTTAATGACCAATAATTGGTAGTAGAGTGATTGGAGCTCCTAGAATGACAGGTGCAAATGACTTGAGAATCATAGCCAACAGGAACATCCCTAGGGTAGGTTTTAGGGGGCAAAACGCCAATCTTGCCAGCAGCCTTAAGTTGCTTATATAATTGGTTGAGAGATCAGCCCAAATTAGTGAAAGTTCGATATTAGTTTTGATTTTGAGTTTCACTGGTTAGAATATGGTTGTAGGTTTGGTTATTTGGTAAAACGGGTCTTGGATTATAAGGGGATCAGGGTCAAATTTGCAAGTTTGGTTGAGAAATCTAAAAAGATGGTACGAGTATAATTGTGTAATTGGATTGGAGGCAAGGATGGTTGACGATAGTGTGATAAACAGGTCTGAGAATTGGATAGTATGGGTAGGGCGATTTTGAAATTTGGATTTGGTTGAATGTGACGCCCCCACCTCTCCCTAGGGCAAACCCTAGGGTATCAGCGGGATGCCTGCCCAACTCTCGTCAGGACTCACGCACTCATTCAAACTTAATAAAGAACCACAAGTCAACTATCGACTTAATTTAAAAGTACTTCGAATATACAAGTCCCAAAACTCCCAAGTATACCATTTACAATTACAATCCAAAATACCGAAGTATAATAAAATTTACACTTTAATGGTCTCCAATAACATACAAAAGTATACCAGATTCAACCAAACGTTGCTAGTCTAGAGTCACCAACTTCCACCTCCAAGTCCTGTTAAGGAAAACAAACTTAAAGGGATGAACTAACTCTCAGTGAGGCCAAGAAAGTCAAGCAAGTAGCACCAACAATCAAATAATATACTTGAAAGCAATGTTCACATGAAATTTCATTTGAGTGCACAAGTAGGAATTAAACACACATGAAAGGATACAGAAGCTCTCAGGAGCTATTTCTACGTCTCGACCGATTCAAGCCATATGTGGTTGACTCTCCGTCAACTCAAGTAGTAACATGACCATAGCGTTCCACTTACTTCCTCCATCCAATATAACACCCACTCGGATCTGGAACCAAACATTCATGTAGTGGCGATACTATTTGAGTATGCCAAGCGAGACCTCAAAAGATTAAACTATATCATTTCTCAAGGTTCACCAAGTTTCTTGACCAAACCCTTGTTGGCTCGAGTTTGGCTTTCTAGCCTTAGCACGCTCGTATTCCCTCTATTAAAGGGAAAATTGAGTCATGAACATTAGTCCCCCGTACCCGACATGATGCACTCCTTTAAGACATGCATATTTGTATAATTATTTTATTTCTTTTCTTAGAGTCTCATATTTTTACATTATTCGTGACTTCTTCGAAAAGTCCACATTGGGCATCACAATTAATGTGATTGGCATCAATTGAGCTTTGAAGAGAAATTTCGACCCCCGATACCCTCTTAAGTCTAGGGTTTGCATTCATATAGTGCATCCAAATGTGATAAATCTTAAGGATAAAATAAGAAAATCTTTCACTAAATCACGCAACTAGCCTTGGTTAGGTCAAAAGGGTGCCTCGGATTTTTATCCTTGCCTTCCCTTTCTTCAAATGTGACTCCCGAACCTTTTTCTTTGATTTACGTAGACTAGGAGTCGTTTAAAAGGGGTTTTCTACTTTTTCCTTGGAAGAATTCATTTTTAGGTGACTTGGTACACCTTAACTCTATACCAAGTGGCGACTCCGATTTTGTTTTAAAAACCTTTTTATACTATTATTTTCGGTCAAATCGTCGCATTTTCAAGTCCCATTTAGACCCATGTTTTTTCATTTTCTTTTTAAATCAAAAATTCATTTTCCAACCAAAATGGAATCAAAAGCCATTTTTCTAAACTCGACTTTTATTCTTCTTATTCAAAAATGGGGCGCGACAGCTGGCGACTCCACTAGGGACTAAGAGTGTCTGAGCAAATTTGATTTAGTCGATCTTTTTCTTCTTTTAACCTTCTCATATATCGCATTTGGATGTTTAGGGTTGCATTCTTCGTTCCCTTTTGCCCTTTTTCTCTTTTTAGGGATTTTGCATCTATCACGCGCACAATCGCTCTTCGCACACTACATATGTGATGAATGGATGGTTCATTTGTTTGTTTAATTTTACTTGTTTCGCGATTGTATTTGGGATGGGGGGTAGTTACCCTAGAACCTTTGACAGCATCTAATGGTACAATCCCTTCCCTCGATAAGAAAGCACCTCATACGTGCATGCATAGTCTTATTTCCCCTATTTTTTTCTTTTTCGTGGGCGTTTCCCACACCTCCTGGTAGAATTAGGATCGATTGCCTTGGGTAGGCGGATGGGTGCTCTGCGCCTATAGCGCTATCTAAGAGATCACTCGAGCCACCGACCGAAGGCCCTGGGAGTGATGACCCTTCGCCTTGAGGTCTGAAGGCTTAGGAGCCGAAGCCTTATCGAGTCTAGATGCATTAGTGAACCAAACCTCATGCATCCATATTAGAATTACCTAGGGTAGAGTCGACCTTATCCTGAATTAGGAACACTAGGCACGAGGGGAGGGATTCCACCCTTCTTTCCTTATTTCTCTTTTATCAATTAATTGCCTCAACGTGTTATGTGATTATTTATTGAACTAACATTTCTTTGTTTTCTTGTCTTTTACATTCACAAATGCTAGGAATTAAGAGATCTGACATGATCTACTTTTAGAACTTACCCTCTTAGATAGGTTATTGCATGTTTAAGATTCCAATGAATTGCATTTATAGATTTGTGATAGCCCCACCTCACCCTAAGGCGAACCAAAGGGTTCGGCGGGCCGCCTGCCCAGCTCTCGCCGGGACTCAGTCGTTCACTACAGTCCTCAATTAAATTACAAGATATATCTCAAATTTACATCAAATTCTCCAAGAATTACATATCACAAACGCAGCGGAAACTAATTCCCAAGCGTGGAATGTACACGTACATCCATTCAAGTCCAAACATTCGTACAAACCCAACTATTACACAAGAGAAATCTAAAACTCAAACTATACATGAGATAATCCATCCAGCCACATGAATAAGTACTACAAGCACTTCCTTTGCCTCGAGCCCTGTGGAGGGGAATAAAACATTTTTGGGGTGAGCTAGAAGCTCAGCGAGTAACCAGTCAAATCAGTAATCAAATCAGTTTCATAATAGTTCATTTCAATGATGTCATGAATCAGTAATCAAATGTACGTTTATTGCTCTCGTGAGCCAGTGAAATCATGGTACTTAGACGGCCAACACTCAAGTTGATCAGTTAACAATAAACAGTGAAACAGGAATAGGGAGCCATTTGCTCCAGGTAACAGTAAACCGTGGTGGAGACGTTAGTTCTAAGTCCAAGACTTCCCAAGAACTCATTTAAGCGAAATCATGTCATGAACTCACATGCAAGCACACATGATATGCAATCGAGTAAATAATGCAAGAAACAATTCATAAGTAGCTTTGGAAACAGTTTGGGGTCACTCACCTCCACGGCTTAGGAACCATCCATCATATATCATTGCCTTGCCCAAATCCAAGCCCTTCAACTCAAACTCAAAGCAATCAAATGCTTTCAAAGATCGGACAGCATATCCCCTTAATTTCCTTACTTTTCCATCCTACAAGCAACACCAATTCATCTCAAATCAACCACATACACATCATAGACTATCAAATACACCTTTCGGCACAATATCCATAACTGAAGCTACACTTATCGGATTGAATGAATCTTATGGAGTTTCGAAGCCAAGACATAAACCTACATTTCTTATGAAGACCTCAAAATCCAAATCATCCATTTTCATGGTCAAAAATGGGAAACTCCATGAAAACAGAAATCTGGGCGCGAAATAGTGTTCATCGACAGTCAAGGGTATTTTGGTCATTTTACATGTTACAGTGATTCGATCAAGCTGAAATTTTACAGGCAGCTATTTAACACCATTTTATACAACTTTCATGTTTTAACCTAAGCCTGATTCGGCCTCTAACATGCTCAAATAAATCCGGTCAGAACAGGGCAGATTCAAACCCTAAACCTGGAATGTCGTATCAAACCAGAAATTTTCCGCAAATAACCGCAATTAACGCACAAGAGAGCTATTTAACACCATTTAGAACCATCAATTCAAGGCTAACCATATCCGTCATGGGAAAACAGAAAAATCCCAAAAAATAACAGAAATTTAACTAACTTCACTTTAATCCAAGAAATCTTCCATAAAATCACCTCTTAAGCCAACACAAGTCACTAATAAACCATTGTTAAGAACAAAGAATGGATTGCTAGACATGATACCTTGAAATCTCAAGAAAGGTGATGGTTTAGAGTTCTTCTTCCCAAATTAGCTCCACAAACACCTTGGAATCTCCTTAGTAAACAACTTTTATGGAGTAATTTGCAATTCTATCGGTTAGAACTCAAGATTGGAGTAAGAAATTGGAGTGAAAGATGAAGATTTTTCTCTCTCTCTTGCTCTCAAAGTTTCTGCCATTAGAAGGAGAAAATGGCTTGATTTTTGGTCAAATTTTGGTTTTAGTAAAGTTGAGGTAAGATGGTCAAAAGTTCAACTTGAATCACAAAGTGACACTTGTCACCTCTTTAATGCATAGCTATCCTTTTGTCTCTCCAACACCCATTCATATGGATAACCTCTAATTATCTCTTAACACCTAATATATTAATCCCGGTATACAAAACATAACCTAATTGGTCGAATTTATCGAACTTAACGCCACTAGCGGGTCCCACGTCCAATATACACTCTTTATTTCTCATGAACTAATTTATACTAGAAAAATGATTGGAAAACTATATTCATTTATAAAAGTCTCTGGAAAATTTTGATAATAAAATAAAGTAAGAAAAATGCACGTGGAAAAATAAATAAATAAAATTTCCCTTTTCTTTTCTTTTCTTTCGGGCGTCACAAGATTGAAAATCGAACATCATTCTAGGCCCACCCTGGCATACAAAGGGTTCCTCAGGTCATATTTTGCATATTTAAATTGTTTTGATAAATTGGCATCATGCATAAGCCTTAGAGGGAATGCCATTTAGGGGATCCCACGTTAGGAATAAACCGCCTTATGTCTCGGATACTTAATCCGAAGAGACTTGCATGTTTATATTTTTGTACCATCCAAAGGGGTAGTGCACAAGGTAAGGTAGGATCCGATCCTTTCCATGACCCCATAGTGATTTTTGGTACATTAGAATATGAGTCTCTAACAATCACTTTTTGGCCATTTATCAAAAAGCTGGATAAAAATCCCTTGCTTAAAGGGCATTAAGTTGAAGGAACTCACAAATAATTCTTCATTGATTGAGACAATATATCAAGGCTAAATTTTGATTTTAGATGGGTCATAGACTAATGCATCTCAATAATTTTGAAATAACCAATGGCCGGACAATTCAATCGATCCATTTTGCCAATTCATTCACTTTAGGACAATATAGTCGATTTTGAATAAATCATCAATTTCATTAAATTCATTTGACCAGTTTACCCTTTTAGGGCGATCCGGTCAATTTTGAATAAATTCTCGATTTCATTCAATTCATTTGACCAATTTCTTTTTTTAGGATGATCCGGTCAATTTTGAGTAAATTATCAAATTTCCATTCAATTCGCTTGACCAGTTTCCCCTTTTTAGGGCGATTAGGTCAATTTTGAATAAATTCTCAATTTCATTCAATTTATTTGACTAGTTTTCCCTTTTTTAGGGCGATCCAGTCAATTTTGAATAAAATTCTCAATTTCATTCAATTCATTTGATCAAGTTCCTTTTTTAGGATGATCCGGTCAATTTTGAGTAAGTTATTAAATTTCACTCAATTCATTTGACCCGTTTACTTTTTTAGGGTAATCCGTTCGATTTTGAATAAATTGTTAATGTCATTTAACCCATTTGACCAATTAGGGTTTCAATGTCGAATTTCAAATTGGGAAACCTAGTCGATTTTGAGAAAACCATTCATTGCATCCGACCATTTAGTCGGTTGGGGTTTTCACCCATGCTTCACTGAGAAAATTTGTCAACGAATTCCAATCTCTCCGATAGGAAGTTCGTCAAGGTCAAACTCGTGCGTTTTTGCAAATTCTTGTATCGATCAAAAGTGATCAATCCATTCGGACGTTGTGTAACAGCCCCACTTTCCCCTAAGGCGAACCAAAGGGGTTAGCGGACTGCCTGCCCAGCTCTCGCCAGGACTACGGATCAGATTAGAGCTATCCGCTTCAATCCGGAACTTACAAACTCGCGTAAACAAATCAAAATAGTAAAACAACCCAAGATAAAATGAGATGACATCCGGAGCCGGCCATGAATAGTAACCGACCCGTCAGAACCCAACCGAAATAGCTAACAAACATTTACATCTGATCTTTAGCGTTTACAAATCAAAATAACATACAAAAGCTTTCAAAAGATATTACATATACACGGTTTGCCAAATCAAAAGAGAAACGCCCCAAAAGTACACTTAGGGTTTTAATACATGAGCTATACAAAAGATATGTTCAACTAGCTCAAGTCGGCAACCGATTATCAAATCCAGTCCAAAAGTATTTATTTTTCCTGTAAGGAAAACAAAAGGAACAGAACGGGGTGAGCTTGCGCTCAATGAGGTACCAAACATATAGCAATAAAATCATGGCATTTCACGTTTAGCAAATCAAATCAAGTACACATGCCAGATATAAAGCAAAAGAACCAATGATTCAAATCAGAAGGATACGGGTGGCTCTCAGGAGCCAAATTTCCAGTGCAGTGCTTGATCTAAACCGGTTGACTCTCCGTCAACGCATATAGAACCAACGCGTCCGTAGACCCCTCTTTACACCGAATTCCGTCCACCAAACACCCATTTACCGGGCCCGCTCACCTCAACCGAACAGAAATGGTAATACTCGAGTATACCGGAATCAAGGGTCTCAATACCCAAAATCCCCGAACAGACTACCGTGGTTCGTTATCTAATCGTCCAGGCCCTTGTCGGCCCGACTCGAATAACTTAGCCACAGGATTGAGCTCATAGGTCATAGAAATCCGAACAGATGCAGACACAGATAACAGATTCAGATACAGATACAGAATAGCAGATTCAGATAGCAGATTCAGACGACAGATTCAGATAGGCACTCAAAATTGGCATATGGACAGACAAGAGAACGAGTGTGATAAAGTACACCCTCGTCTCAAACAAATTAAACAAATTGCAGAGCAGAAATCAAGTTAAACAGCAATGGAGGGGAGTGGTACACTCACTGGCTCAACTTCAAAAGTTTTCACTTCAGATTGGCCTTAATCGCCAAGAAACCCTAAAATAACCAAAATAAACCAATTGAAGGTTTTACTTCCAGAATCGAGTAAACAGAATGCACATGTGAGGCTCGACTACACGTCGTACGCCTTGCCAAATAAATACTAGTGCAAGAATGCAAAAAACACGATTCCCTTGGAAACGAAAAGGTAGCATGAAGACCTAGGCGCAAACAACCCAAAAGCCCTTTCATTTCTACCAAAAGGCAAATCCAACTTAAAAGAACCAAACGGCCTAGAAAATCGGGCAGCACTTCCCCTAAATTTCTTACTTTTCCAGCCATTAAGGCTTCATTATTTCCTCAAATCAGCCCCAACATTTCACACCAAAGGTCATCTCATTTCCCAAAAGCCGTACAGGGCTCAAAGTGGTACAAGTACAAAAGTTAGCTAGGAAACAACCAAAATGAAAGCAAGCCCTAAGAGAGACTCGACGACGAGTCATAAAACAATGCTGAACACAACCCCAATAGGGTCTCATATGCATAAATAAGCATGATAGCAAACCAGAATTAGAAATAGCATTAGTCTTGGCCCCAAATAGAAAAACTGTTTTGCCCTTATTTTGCGGTAATGGCGTCAAATTCACTACGATTATCGGATGGGGGTGTAAGACCCACCGTTTCGAAGCCAAGAAACAGAGCTACAACAATGTAGAAGGTCACTCAATCCAGTTCCTAACACAACTAGGTCAAATATGCAAAATACTATACCAGAATTCCCAAAACAGGTTTGCAAATCACACAAAACTGTAATTACTATAACTCAGTCTATACAAGTCCAAATGCCGAAATTCCAAAGGCATATGATAGCTAAGACATCCAGTAACATTTCATCAGAAGACACCAACTTCAAAATCCAAACCAAATCCAGTCAAAATAGGCAATTACTATCGCAGTTCCGCACATTCTGTTCACCAAAAACAGCAACAGTAAAAACGGCATAACTCTCTCTATACTACTCCAAATGCCCTGAAATTTTGCAGGCACTTCATACTCACCAATACCTACAACTTTCATGTTTTGAGCAAAGTCCAATTCGGCCGCTAGCTATGACCTAAAATTTCGGACAGAATAGGGGTTCATGAACCCTAACTTTTCACAATTCACTTCAAATCCAAAATTGGTTGCATTTATCAACAATTCACACCCACTAGAGTCAAAGCCCCTTATTACCAACCATCAAAAACAACCATACCATCAAAATCATATGAAACCAGAAAATTCATCATAAAATGGAAAACTTCACTAAATCAAGCCAAACCAAGAAATAAATCATATATTCCAACACTCAAGCCACTTCTAAGCATACTATAACCATCATTAGGTGTAGTAGAGGTTCAAGCATCACTTACCAAGTATCAAGAGATGTAGAGAGGTGTTGGCCACCTTAGAGCTTCAAACAAACTTCACTAATACCCTTACTATCACTAGAAGGAAAGATTGTATGGAGTAAAAACTAAGTTAAACACTTGATTTGGTGGATTTGGACAAGTTGGAAGCTTGAAATGTTGAAGAATTTTCTTCCTCTTGCAAGTGAGAGGTTCGGCCACAATGAGAAGAAAAATGGTGAATTTTGTGATTTTTTTGAGATATATAATCCTTTGGTCAAAAAAGTCAAAAATGTGAATAGTATTTCTTAAGTCAACTCCAATGATCTTGTGACACTTGTCACTATCATAAATGCATTCCTATCCTTTCTTTTCTCTCTCTCATCAATCAAATCTCACTCTCTACTTATCTCTTAACACCCGATAAATTTTTCACAGTATCCGAAACTTAACCTTATTGGCCGAATTTTTCCGAACTTTTCGCACTAGTGGGTCCCACATCCAATAGATAATCTTAATTTTCTAAAAATTCACCAATGCTAGAAAAAACATCTAAAAACTATAATTGCTCATAAAATTCACCAGGAAAATATTTCTAAGCCAGAAAATGCAAAAAAATTATGTAATTAAGGGGTAATAAACCCTAGGAAAAATATTAGGGTTTTACGGGTTCTCACACTCTCCCCCCCTTAAAAGAATTTCGTCCTCGAAATTTCTTATTAACGGAATCTATCAAATCTAGAGTACCCAACGGACCATACCTTCTCCATCCTCAGACGAGTCAGGGACCTGATGCTGCTCTAGAGAATATACTCGAGCTGGTGCCTTCGATCCCGTCCCTTCTCCTTTCGTCTGTCCAGGGTTGTTCTTGGCGGGTTGCTGAGAATTGGGCTTGGTCGGTGGCAGAATCCCTCTCCGCTCGCGCAGGCGAGCTGGACAGTTAGCAATCCGATGTTCAGCGCTTCCACAGCGCAAGCATTTTCCTTCTTTCTTCCAGCAATTTGTTTCCGTATGACTTGGCCCTCCGCAATATCCACAGGGACCACGAGTAGCAGAGACCAGTCCTCCCTGAGGGACATCACGCGACACCCCTGGTTGCCGTACTTCCCCGTTTCCCTTGCGAACTTTAGAGATTGTACTATTATCTGCTTGTTCTGAGCTGCTCCCCGGAAAACCCCTTTTTCTTGCTTGGAAGTTTCTAACTTGTAACCCTGCAGTTTCAACGCGCTGGGCTTTTTCCACCGCATCACTAAAGGCATTAAGTTGGGCTACCGCCAGATCTTTTTGAATTTCCACGTTCAAGCCCTGGATAAAACGCCTTATTCGCCGTTGCTCGGTCATGATGAGTTCGGGCGCAAATTTGGATAGGCGGGTGAATTGACTCTCATATTCCGCCACAGTCTGAGCCCCTTGCCGGAGCCGGATAAACTCGTCCTCCTTCCTCTCCTGGACTAGAGGAGGGAAAAACTTTGCATTAAATTCTCGGATGAAATTCACCCAAGTCCTAGGCGTCTGTTCTCGTTCCCACTTCTGCCGAATTACGTTCCACCAGGAACGGGCTGCCCCCTCAAGCTGGAACACGGCAAAAGTGACCTGCCTTTCGTCAGGGTAGTGTAGGGCCGCGAATATATCAACCATTTTCTCAAGCCACTTCTCAGCAACGTCGGGGTCGGGTCCCCCAATAAACTTTGGCGGGGAAAACTTTTGAAAACGTTCGAGAGCTCTATCCTCGCTCTCGACGTGGTTACCAGGGTTCCCGGGGTTAGGGTTTGGGTTTTGGCCCTGTTGTTGTACTACTTGTGCTAGTAGGTTTGTCATTTGCTGCATAGCGGCAGCTATCTGCACATTGGGGTCTATTTGGGATTCAGGATTGGGTCCAGTAGAGGTTTCCCCCGTTTCCCTAACCGGCGTGGGTTGTCTAGTTCCGCGCCCACGTCCCCGACCACTTCGTGTTCCTTCCATAAGTTTCACTCGGTCTAGGCAAGAATGCTAAACCAAAATAAGCACGATGCATGTAAGTAACACTCAAAACTTTTATGATAACACACATTTATACATTCCAAACAAGATCAACGCATATATACAAGCCGGTCAAAATTAGGCCGCACACATACATACAGCCAGTTAAGTCAAGTACAAACATAGACGATCCACCGAGGAATGGCCTTTCTAGTTCACCAAATCCTTTCTAACCTAGGCCCTCATATCTTTCGTATCCGGGCGCAAGAATCCCATCTAAGATAATTCACAACTCGAGCCGGCCGGTCCCAAGAGTAAACCATCCTTATTAAAGATTCCTACCCGACATACATACCTAGCTTCCTCGAGTCCTATGATAATGATTCGTACACTTATCACATGCCCGGTTCATAACTTACGCTCAAACGAGCACTTAGACATATTCATGAAATTAGGACCACAACACCACTTGGCCCAGTCTCACTCCGCGCAGAGACCACGCGAAGTGGCTCTGATACCACTTGTAACAGCCCCACTTTCCCCTAAGGCGAACCAAAGGGGTTAGCGGACTGCCTGCCCAGCTCTCGCCAGGACTACGGATCAGATTAGAGCTATCCACTTCAATCCGGAACTTACAAACTCGCGTAAACAAATCAAAATAGTAAAACAACCCAAGATAAAATGAGATGACATCCGGAGCCGGCCATGAATAGTAACCGACCCGTCAGAACCCAACCGAAATAGCTAACAAACATTTACATCTGATCTTTAGCGTTTACAAATCAAAATAACATACAAAAGCTTTCAAAAGATATTACATATACACGGTTTGCCAAATCAAAAGAGAAACGCCCCAAAAGTACACTTAGGGTTTTAATACATGAGCTATACAAAAGATATGTTCAACTAGCTCAAGTCGGCAACCGATTATCAAATCCAGTCCAAAAGTATTTATTTTTCCTGTAAGGAAAACAAAAGGAACAGAACGGGGTGAGCTTGCGCTCAATGAGGTACCAAACATATAGCAATAAAATCATGGCATTTCACGTTTAGCAAATCAAATCAAGTACACATGCCAGATATAAAGCAAAAGAACCAATGATTCAAATCAGAAGGATACGGGTGGCTCTCAGGAGCCAAATTTCCAGTGCAGTGCTTGATCTAAACCGGTTGACTCTCCGTCAACGCATATAGAACCAACGCGTCCGTAGACCCCTCTTTACACCGAATTCCGTCCACCAAACACCCCTTTACCGGGCCCGCTCACCTCAACCGAACAGAAATGGTAATACTCGAGTATACCGGAATCAAGGGTCTCAATACCCAAAATCCCCGAACAGACTACCGTGGTTCGTTATCTAATCGTCCAGGCCCTTGCCGGCCCGACTCGAATAACTTAGCCACAGGATTGAGCTCATAGGTCATAGAAATCCGAACAGATGCAGACACAGATAACAGATTCAGATACAGATACAGAATAGCAGATTCAGATAGCAGATTCAGACGGCAGATTCAGATAGGCACTCAAAATTGGCATATGGACAGACAAGAGAACGAGTGTGATAAAGTACACCCTCGTCTCAAACAAATTAAACAAATTGCAGAGCAGAAATCAAGTTAAACAGCAATGGAGGGGAGTGGTACACTCACCGGCTCAACTTCAAAAGTTTTCACTTCAGATTGGCCTTAATCGCCAAGAAACCCTAAAATAACCAAAATAAACCAATTGAAGGTTTTACTTCCAGAATCGAGTAAACAGAATGCACATGTGAGGCTCGACTACACGTCGTACGCCTTGCCAAATAAATACTAGTGCAAGAATGAAAAAACACGATTCCCTTGGAAACGAAAAGGTAGCATGAAGACCTAGGCGCAAACAACCCAAAAGCCCTTTCATTTCTACCAAAAGGCAAATCCAACTTAAAAGAACCAAACGGCCTAGAAAATCGGGCAGCACTTCCCCTAAATTTCTTACTTTTCCAGCCATTAAGGCTTCATTATTTCCTCAAATCAGCCCCAACATTTCACACCAAAGGTCATCTCATTTCCCAAAAGCCGTACAGGGCTCAAAGTGGTACAAGTACAAAAGTTAGCTAGGAAACAACCAAAATGAAAGCAAGCCCTAAGAGAGACTCGACGACGAGTCATAAAACAATGCTGAACACAACCCCAATAGGGTCTCATATGCATAAATAAGCATGATAGCAAACCAGAATTAGAAATAGCATTAGTCTTGGCCCCAAATAGAAAAACTGTTTTGCCCTTATTTTGCGGTAATGGCGTCAAATTCACTACGATTATCGGATGGGGGTGTAAGACCCACCGTTTCGAAGCCAAGAAACAGAGCTACAACAATGTAGAAGGTCACTCAATCCAGTTCCTAACACAACTAGGTCAAATATGCAAAATACTTTACCAGAATTCCCAAAACAGGTTTGCAAATCACACAAAACTGTAATTACTATAACTCAGTCTATACAAGTCCAAATGCCGAAATTCCAAAGGAATATGATAGCTAAGACATCCAGTAACATTTCATCAGAAGACACCAACTTCAAAATCCAAACCAAATCCAGTCAAAATAGGCAATTACTATCGCAGTTCCGCACATTCTGTTCACCAAAAACAGCAACAGTAAAAACGGCATAACTCTCTCTATACTACTCCAAATGCCTGAAATTTTTCAGGCACTTCATACTCACCAATACCTACAACTTTCATGTTTTGAGGAAAGTCCAATTCGGGCGTTAGCTATGACCTAAAATTTCGGACAGAATAGGGGTTCATGAACCCTAACTTTTCACAATTCACTTCAAATCCAAAATTGGTTGCATTTATCAACAATTCACACCCACTAGAGTCAAAGCCCCTTATTACCAACCATCAAAAACAACCATACCATCAAAATCATATGAAACCAGAAAATTCATCATAAAATGGAAAACTTCACTAAATCAAGCCAAACCAAGAAATAAATCATATATTCCAACACTCAAGCCACTTCTAAGCATACTATAACCATCATTAGGTGTAGTAGAGGTTCAAGCATCACTTACCAAGTATCAAGAGATGTAGAGAGGTGTTGGCCACCTTAGAGCTTCAAACAAACTTCACTAATACCCTTACTATCACTAGAAGGAAAGATTGTATGGAGTAAAAACTAAGTTAAACACTTGATTTGGTGGATTTGGACAAGTTGGAAGCTTGAAATGTTGAAGAATTTTCTTCCTCCTTGCAAGTGAGAGGTTCGGCCACAATGAGAAGAAAAATGGTGAATTTTGTGATTTTTTTGAGATATATAATCCTTTGGTCAAAAAAGTCAAAAATGTGAATAGTATTTCTTAAGTCAACTCCAATGATCTTGTGACACTTGTCACTATCATAAATGCATTCCTATCCTTTCTTTTCTCTCTCTCATCAATCAAATCTCACTCTCTACTTATCTCTTAAC
This sequence comes from Coffea eugenioides, assembly GCF_003713205.1. Classification (NCBI taxonomy): domain Eukaryota; kingdom Viridiplantae; phylum Streptophyta; class Magnoliopsida; order Gentianales; family Rubiaceae; genus Coffea; species Coffea eugenioides. Next base: position 19,575,590 of record NC_040042.1, on the reverse strand, counting down.
ACCCGATAAATTTTTCACAGTATCCGAAACTTAACCTTATTGGCCGAATTTTTCCGAACTTTTCGCACTAGTGGGTCCCACATCCAATAGACAATCTTAATTTTCTAAAAATTCACCAATGCTAGAAAAAAACATCTAAAAACTATAATTGCTCATAAAATTCACCAGGAAAATATTTCTAAGCCAGAAAATGCAAAAAAATTATGTAATTAAGGGGTAATAAACCCTAGGAAAAATATTAGGGTTTTACGGGTTCTCACACGTTGTCCTCATTTTGACAAATGTCTCTCGTCACTCCAATTGACCAAATTTTTCAAAATTATTTTTCACTCAATAAGTTGATCGGATCCATCAGGTATGGTATAGTGCCTACTCTAGAGGATTGCATTTTCATGATAGGCCAACCCTTGGCGCAAAAGGGTTCCCCCATAGGGCATGCATACCGATTTTATAGTCTTGCTTACTAACTCCGGGTTTTTTTCTTTTATTTTCTCCTCTCCCCTGTATTCATAAAAAATGTTTCAATAAGGCGAAAATATTTTTCTATATCTGATAACAATTTTGATCTGATAAAGTTTGAAAATAACAAGTATTACTTGATTCTTGGGCAGGCCCTACAATGTAAATTTGAAAATTCATCTAAAAGCACTCGTGTAAAATATTTAAGAGATTTCATTGCTCAAAGGAAAAAAGGGGGCTATTAAGAGAGAAAAGTGTGTATGCATGTGTAAAGGAGTTCTTTAGAATTTTTCTCATATGTATTGCTTTAAAATTTTTCAAACATTGGCAATAATGAAGCTTTCATTCAGACAATTATTTGTTTTGTATATACTCGTGTACATTTCATTCTTTATTGAGCTCATTAAGAGATTTCATGATGAATTTTAAGAAATAAGCTCAAATTGAGATTTTTCAACCTCGCCTGAAAATTCACACTAGATTGGTGATCTGAGTTATACAATAAAAGTGTTCGAGATTAAAAGAAATCACTCAAACTGATTGGTCTGCCTCGAAATATCCAATGCAATACCTTTTCTCCTTCACTGCACAATCCATATTTTGCCCACTTCTATGGACCCCCAAAAATCAGTCACATTGATTGACAAATTGCAAATTAGGATAATCTTTGCTTGGAAAAATGCCCATTGGTCTAACCAGATTCAGTCACATCTAAGTGAAAGCAAAAATGTACATTATTCTTATTTGTTTTGAAAATTTGGAATGATACTTTAAACATTCATTTCTCTATCTATACAGATTTTATCCTTTGCTCTCCCATTTGAGCCTTAAATGAATAATTTCGTTTCAAATAAGAGCCTTAATGATCATTACCCTACATTGGAAAATTTTCAAATATCAAAAGGGAATGAATTCTTAACGAGCCATTCGTTTACTTTGGTTGTCATGAGGCATAAGAATGATACTTTGGTCATCGTTTCTACAACCTAAACACTGCTTATCCCTTGCATCCCCATTTGAGCTAAAATGGGTGGTTCTTTTCAAAGGCACTTATGATCACACCCCACAATGGGAAGGAGATTGGAGAATTTGGAAAAGGGGAAGAAAAGCATAAATGCTAAAATTAAATTGGGAAAACTTGATTCTACCATTACTATCTGGGTTTCAATTTTGACGGAAAAGAAAAAAGGAAGAGTTCTGTCCGACGAACCACTTGTGAATGAGCAAGAGTCTTCCTCAGTCAATTAATTCAGATACATGCAAGAAATTTCGCATTAATGAAAGTTTCCTTTCAGGGTCAATGTGAGGAATGGAACGAAAGTCAGGCCGTCTTCCTTTCCAATCAAACATTCTATCCCTAGTTATCCCTTTTAAACCTTCAGAATAAACTATTTCATTTGGCAACCCCTGAAAATCGCAAACCCCACATTAGGGTAAATTGAGTTTTGGAAAAGAAGGGAAAAGAAAAACCCCAAACTGGGGCAAATTTAATTTTTTAAGGAAGGCCGAAAGAAAAGAAATGAAAGAAAAGAAAGCCTCGGCGAATGAAACGACCGAAGGCTAGAAAAGAAAGGAAAGAAAAGAAAAGGAGGAAAATGAAAGAAAAAGCCTCAATGGAGAATGAACTGGGGCAAGCTTTGATTTAACCTTAAAATAGGGTTGGCGCAACAATGTGATCTCAGATTATTTAAACCATTTTTGAAATCTGTCTTCAAGCCTTAACTTTTCTAAACACCCCACCAGACCCTATTACAAAAGCCGAAAGTCCTGACTTCTGTTCTTTGCAATGGCCATGTCAAGAAAATTTCTGATGCCAGAAAATTTTTTAGCTGTATTTCTGAATTGCTTGGGTATGGGGTTGACACTGCTCACCATGTGAAAACCCACCAGGTCGAGAAAAAGGGAAAAGAAGCAAAAAGCAAAGCAAGATGAGTAAATGCAAGAGAAAAATTCGACGCTGAAGTCCCTGGTGAATGATGAGAAAAATGCAAACAAAGTCCGAGATCTTTGAGTGCGAAATGAGAGCAATTTTGAGAAAAATGCGATTTTCGGTGCAATACTCTCGAAAATTTTTTCTTTAACTATCGCTTTCCAGCCGCATTACAAGCTCATAAAGTCCATCGCTGACTTATCCCTCATGACAACTCAAACCAAGGGTTACGCTCCTGAGAAATCTACCTGTCACTCATGATCATAAGATTATAACCTGTTTCTGCATGTTTTGGTATCGTTTCTACCCCTCTGTTACAAGCCTACAAAGCTTATGTGTTGACTAAGTTTTCTTAAGAAATAAGGGTGACAAACTATTTGCTTTCACTAAGATGTGATATCGAATGGGCACAAAAATAAGACAAATTTTGACCTCCCATTTCCTTTAGCCACTTCCAAATCAGAAATAACGCCCACTTGATTGGTCCTGAAAGACGAGCCAACAAGAAGTGGTGACCCGTTACCCTAAGCACCGATGCTAAAAGTGAGGAAGAAATCTTCTTAAATTTGGCGTTACTCTGAGGGATTCATCATGAAATGTCAGCATGAGTACAAACTCGACGCTTAAATTTCTTCACATTGTATATATGACTATCTTCTAAATTTTTAGAAAGTGCGGTTTCTCTTTGTCCAAATAAATGGGGAATCATCTGAACAAATTTTTACAATCAAAGGAGCCCACACTAGGGCAAATTTTTATTTGTGAGATTTCGCGAAATAAGCCCACACTGGGGCAAATTTTTATAACACATTTGAGGATTTCGCCCAAGAGTCAAGTAATATACTTTTGATTTCAATAACACTGCTTTTTCATGAGGGATAGTTGCATGTTGTACTTTGGCAAGCCCCCTGTGGGGGTGTCCATGGCTGAAATCGACGAAGAAGCGTAAGTCAGAATCTTACGAATCAAGGTCTCAAGGAGGAACAACCATGCCATAATGCAAATCAATTGATCGGTTGCACAATAATTGGTGGAAACTGGGGCAAATTATTTTTTGAAAAGATTCTCAAAAAATCAAACTTGAATTTAATTTCTTGTTCCTTGACAAATTTCAATTTCTGGTTGATGAAATCTCAGCGCCCGCCGCGCACCCTTCCATTCCCCATTCTTGACAACCACATTTAAATTCACTGATTTCTCCACCGTTAGCATCGAGTATATCTCATTAACGTGTGCGTTTTTATTCCACCACCGTTAGCATCGAGTCTATCTCACTAACGTGTGCTTTTTATTCCACCACCGTTAGCATCGAGTCTATCTCACTAACATGTGCGTTTTTATTCAACCACCGTTAGCATCGAGTCTATCTCACTAACGTGTGCGTTTTTATTCTACCACCGTTAGCATCGAGTCTATCTCACTAACGTGTGTGTTGTTTTTAGTCTATCTCCGTTAGCATTGGATTCATCCCACTAACGTGCCTTTCTATTTCCGATTTTTTCGACAGGCTCGGGTTTAATCCCACTGACCGATTGTCAAGGCATTTCATTTTCATTGCCGCTAAACATAGGTTAGTCCCACTAGTGAGCATTTCATTTACATCGACACTAAACATGATTTCAAATTTTGTTCGGGTCAGTCCCATGATTTTAAATTTTATTCGGGTCAGTCCCATGATTTAAAAGTTTTGTTCGGGTCAATCCCATGATTTAAAGTTTGTTCGGGTCAGTCCCATGATTTTAAATTTTGTTCGGTCAGTCCCATGATTTAAATTTTATTCGGATCAGTTCCATGATTTTATTTGTGTTCGGGTCAGTCCCATGATTTAAAAGTTTTGTTCGGGTCAGTCCCATGATTTAAATTTTGTTCGGGTCAGTCCCATGATTTAAAGTTTGTTCGGGTCAGTCCCATGATTTAAATTTTGTTCGGGTCAGTACCATGATTTAAAGTTTGTTCGGGTCAGTCCCATGATTTCAAATTTGGTTCGGGTCAGCCCATGATTTAAATTTTGTTCGTGTCAGTCCCATGATTTAAATTTTATTCGGGTCAGTCCCATGATTTAAATTTTTGTTCGGGTCAGTCCCATGATTTAAATTTTGTTCGAGTCAGTCCTATATTTAAATTTTTGTTCGAGTCAGTCCCGATTTCAAATTCCTGTCTCGGGTCAGTCCCTATTTTAAATTCTTTTCTCAGGTCGGTCCCGATTTCAAATTCCTGTCTCGGGTCAGTCCCGATTTTCAATTCTCGTCCCGGGTCAGTCCTGTTTTTAATTCCTGTTTCAGGTCGGTCCTCATTCCAAAAACGTCAGTCGTTTGACTAGTTTGCAGCCGGATAACCACAGGTAAGTATTTGGTGTCTACTTCTTTGTCTCAAATTTTTTCAAAACTCAGACAAAGAGGGGCAAACTTTAGACACCAATTTTTTCTCAAATTCCATTTTAACTTTATTTTAACTTTTAGTTTTTAATTCTATTTCTTGCATTATTATTAGCATTCGTTCTTATTTATTTAATTTTGTTTGTTTAAAGAAAAAGAAAAGAGCAAAACACAAAACAAATAATAATAAAAAAATAAAAAAAATGATGAAAATGACGGAAATGGTAAAAAGAGGGGACAGGCTCACGGACCATGAGAAGCATTGCATCAAAACCCTTCCTCATGTTTTTTCTGCAAAAACGCAGATAAAATTTTCTAGCTCCTTAGCCACGGATTTCCTTCATTTCTCCCTATTGTTTTTCTCCACCGTTTGATCATTTCTTTCGTCCCACCTGGTCTTCATCCGCAATCAAGGATGATCAATAAAAATCAATCGGATGGCCACGACAAAGAGAGTGAAATGAAGTTTATGAGGGCCCTTGATATCAGGGTTTTGAGGGTCGGCCATCTGATATAAAAAAGAAAGGGATGCGGCTAAGAGAATGAGGAGGTTTTAGCAGAGAGCTCTAGAGGTTTAGCAGGCGGCGGAAGTCTGAGAGAAAAGAGAGGAGAAGCGACTGGAGATAAAAAAGGGAGAGCAACAAGAAAAGGGGAGGAAGTGACAGCGGAGAGCAGGGAATCTAGAGGTTGAGAAAGCTAGAGAGAAAAGGAGAGAAAAGGTCACGGGCAAAGCTGAAAAATGGGAAAAGGAGAGGATTTTTACGGCATAAAAGGTCTGGGGAGATCGAACAAAGGGAAACCAGAAAGAAAAGGGCGACTAGCAAAGAAAGAAACGAGAGGCAGAGGTGGAGAGTCTTGAGAGATAGTCGGCGGCTAGGGTTGAGGAAAAGAAAGAACGCAGCTTTGGGAGGAAAAAAAAGAAATGGGAAGGCTTCATCTGAGAGTGGAAAAAAAGGAAAAAGGGGGACGGCTAGGGTATGAACAAAGAAACCAGAGAGGAGAGTAAAGGAAAACAAGAGAAACAGAGGGGAGAGAGACGGCAGAAAGAAAGAAGGAGAAGGGAGGAACACGACGGCGGACAAGCGGCAAAGAGGTATGGCGGCTGGGGTTTGCAGGAGGGGAGGCGACTAGGTCTTCACTCATCATCTTTTGACGTTTCTTCGAATATCGGGGAGAATTATTTGAGCTTTTTCTTGGTCATCCAACGCTCCATTCCTTGATTAAGGTATTGTATTCATCTTTATAGTTGAAAGCTGCTTTCTTTAGTTGTTTGCTTGCATTCTTTTGCTGTCTACTGGCTCTGTCTTTGCTTCCATGATTAGTTTATGGTTCTCCACTGGAAAGTTATGATATTTAGAGTTTATGTGATGAATCAGTAGGTCTCACTTGAATTATACTGCATGATTGTGTTTTGGCCGAACAAAATTACAAGAAAGTTTTGAGCTTGAGCGTTCTGTGCTTAGAATCTTTTAGCATGTGTAAATCTGGAGTTGGGCTTTGTTTGAATGCGGTTTTGAGGGACAGAAACCCAGGAATTTTTGTCCCTGGGTTCTTTTCAGATTACTGCTTGGCATGTGTTTGTTATAGATGATCATGTCGCCTGGATTTTGGTTTGCCTTGCGTCCAGATTGGCGCACAGAATTCTGGACAGATCCTTTTCCTTCCTTTTGCTTGTTGTGGTTCAGGCTTCATTTGAAGTGTTTGGTTCATTTGTAGTTTAATGGGTATCCCATGTATGCATTCACCCCGAGCTATCTACTTGTTTGTCCAATCGCATGACTGGATCTTTTGGGTAAGGCTGCTGAAGCTTAGAGCTTCGTCAGTTGCAGCAAATAGAAGGAAGTAGAAAGTCTTCCTGATTTGCATGACCTTTATTCCTGTTTGTATTGAAGTCTATCATCAGGTTGATGATTGTTTCATCATATTAGCTACTGGTCCTTCAAGTGCATGAAATAAAAAGGGGATTTTCGCTGTTTTCTTGCACTTCATTCGCATTTTCGCAGTCCGAATCTATCTTGGTTCTTGTAATGCCCCATCTAACATTTTCAGCTTCATATCTGTTTCTGCATTTGAAGAAGGTTGAATTTTATTACTGATTGGGCTGAGATATTGCAGCAATATATACAGAACCTTTTCTTTCCTTGATTTTCTGGTCGAGTCTTAGTAGATGTTCAAGTCACATTGGCTGCGTTTGTGACTGGAAGTTGTTGGGGCTCCAAAGCTTCATGAGCTTATCACTCTTGTTGTGACCTGTTCTCTTTTGCTGTTCGGATTGTGTTGTCCATGTGCCAGTTAAGAACATAATAAAAGATGAATTGCTGCAATACTGTGAATCCATTGTAACTATCGGCATTAAAAGGAAAAGGACTCCAGTTGCTCTAAATGAAGTTTTGGCTGGATTCCTTTGCTGCATTTTGCTGCTTTGTCTTTGTTTTCTTGGCTCGGTTTCTATCCAAGGGATTCGTCAAAGCTGAACAACCATGTTTGAGTTGAGAATTTGTGGAGTTACGTGAATTTGGGTCGATAAACAATGGATGTTGGGCAATGTTTTGATGGATTTGGTTTGAAGTCTTTTACCGAAAGCTTCATAAGTGTGAATCTTTGTTGCAGAATGTTTCTCATGTCTTTGCATGAAGATTGCATGAAATAACTTTCTAAAATTGCACTTTGGCCCCCCAAGTCTCCATTTGTTTCACTATGGCCCAATTAATTGAAAAACTTAATCAATTTTGTCATCTTAACATGCCATTTTCTCTTTCATATGTCTTGACTTTTTTTGGGTAGATTCTTAAGGAGTTGTAGGATGACTTTGAAGGGTCTAATAACTTTTTCTAGATTTATAGTTAATTTGATTTTTTTGAAATTTTGGCATTTTTGTTGTTCAATCATGGCAAATAGTTTTTCATTTATTTTTGTGAGTTTTGTCATTTGATTGGTAGTTTTTATCTTAAGCCATTAATTTTAATTTCATTCCTTTTAGACCCCTAATATTCAATAAATTGACCCCTTGAAATTCTTTGACTTTTACAAGCAAGTCTCTACTTGTTTTAAATTTTTTTTTAAACATGGGTTGTTTGCCTCCTTTTAAGTGTCTTTGATTGATTCAATTTCATGCTTATTCCCATTGCTTGTGATTACTCGTTAATTAAAGCGATACCTTGACCATTTTATTGTTTTGGAGGGTAAATAAGTAATTTCATCCCACTAGGTCACCAACTCAAGGGAGGTACACTCTATCCCTTATTTTGACTTTATTTGATCCTACGTGCCCTATGTGACTTTATGTGTTTAATTGCATGCCTATTGAAAGTGTTTATTATTTTATTTGCTTTATTGGTTCTAGTTTTGTATATTTATTTTTAGTTCAATTTTGATCATTTTGAAAGGCATTTAAATGCCAAGTTATAATAGTTAGAGTTTTATTTACTTATTTATTTATTTTCCCCCCGTTAAATTGTAGTAGGCCCCCCTCAAATGTAATAGTTAGGGTTTTATTCGCTTTCTTTTCGCTTGTGTGATTTGCATGCTTATGTGCTATGTGTTACCACTTTCTTAGGGCCTTGCATCTAGATATCATGCTTATTTGTTATGTGTCTATGTGATATTATGTGTTTACATGCTTTTATTATATTTCACATGATTAGTTAGTTATGATTAATGTGTGACGTTATCACACTAGTCCAATGCTAGTTGTGATCCATTTCTCGATACTACACTAGTCCAACGCTAGTTGTGGTTCCTTTGTCCGATTTCTCACTAATCCAACGCTAGCGAGAAAATAGAAGTAAAGGCTAGTCCAACGCTAGACCCTTAGGAGCCCTTCGCGCGTTAGATCATGATTGTATGATAAAATCACTTCATCTCATGCATATTTTTCATTTTTCTAGGGTCCTTTATCATTTTGCATGACATCCCTCCTTATACGTATAGCCCTTATTACTAATTTTCCTATATATATACCCCTATGTATGATACATAACATTAGAATTGCATTTCATTTTAGAATTAGGATTAGGGTAGGGCATTTGCTTGATTAGATTAGGGAATACTCCCTTGAATATGGGATATGGACGAGTTTGGCTTTCTAGCCTTAGCACGCTCGTATTCCCTCTATTAAAGGGAAAATTGAGTCATGAACATTAGTCCCCCGTACCCGACATGATGCACTCCTTTAAGACATGTATATTTGTATAATTATTTTATTTCTTTTCTTAGAGTCTCATATTTTTACATTATTCGTGACTTCTTCGAAAAGTCCACATTGGGCATCACAATTAATTGATTGGCATCAATTGAGCTTTGAAGAGAAATTTCGACCCCCGATACCCTCTTAAGTCTAGGGTTTGCATTCATATAGTGCATCCAAATGTGATAAATCTTAAGGATAAAATAAGAAAATCTTTGACTAAATCACGCAACTAGCCTTGGTTAGGTCGAAAGGGTGCCTCGGATTTTTATCCTTGCCTTCCCTTTCTTCAAATGTGACTCCCGAACATTTTCTATGATTTACGTGGACTAGGAGTCGTTTAAAAGGGGTTTTCTACTTTTTCCTTGGAAGAATTCATTTTTAGGTGACTTGGTACACCTTAACTCTATACTAAGTGGCGACTCCGATTTTGTTTTAAAAACCCTTTTTAAACTATTATTTTGGGTCAAATCGTCGCATTTTCAAGTCCCATTTAGACCCATGTTTTTTCATTTTCTTTTTAAATCAAAAATTCATTTTCCAACCAAAATTGAATCAAAAGCTATTTTTCTAAACTCGTCTTTTATTCTTCTTATTCAAAATGGGGCGCGACAGCTAGATATGGATTTCTAGAGTAAAGGTGCAAAAGCCAGAAATTGGAAACCAATCTGCCCTGTTCTGCCTGGTTCTATTCGACCATTATAGAGGCCGAATTAGGCCTAGAACAAAACATGAAAGTTGTAGAGAATGATATTTTATAGCTTCCAGCAAAATTTCAGCTCAATCCAAGCGCTGTATCCCGTAAAAACATAAAAATATCCCTGATTGCCATAGGTAGAGCTCTGTGGCCAGCTTTGACATTTCACCAATCTGACCGCATCTGTTCTCCCTGATCCGTACTGAATTAGCATTTGGCCTAAACACAGAAGTTGTAGTGCTATGTCTTAGATTTCGAACACCACTAAAAATACCTTAATCGGACTTCGGTAGCCTGAGTTATTGTCGGTTACGTATAGTGCGGTTAACTAGCCCGAATGTGAGCTTCTGGTTCTGTAATTTTAAATTTTGACCTAGATGCACTACGAACTGGACTGAGTGGTCTTCATCAAAGTTGTAACCCTTGATCTTAGCTTCGAAAAAATATAAATTTCATTGCAATCCGATAAGCGTATCTTCGGTTGTGTCCGTTCCGCTAAACGACGTCAAATCTGTCTTTTGTTTTGTGACTTAAACTTCATTTCGGGATATTTTCCTAGTTTGCTTTTGTACTTGAATGACTTTGAGCCTATTGAACGGCTATTGAAATGAGATTATTTTATGTGTGACTTTAGGATTGATTGAGGAAATGAATGAAGCCATAAATGGCTGGAAAATAGGTAAACACAAGGGGCATGCCGCCAATTTTTCACTAGAGGTATAACCTAGCCTTTGGAGTTCTAGTTCTGTATTTTACATATTTGACTTGGATACACTGAAAAATGGGTTGAGGTATCTTCATGGAAGTTGTAACCTTTTGTCTAAGCTTCGAGACGCTACCTAGTACATTTTGATCCGAGAATTATAGCCCCAGTTATGGCCAAAATCGTGTAACCCGTTTTATACCATTTTGATTTCCGGGCACGCGCGCATGCATTCCTTTACCGTTTTGCCGCTTTGATTGTTCTAGTCCTTATTCCCATTTGGGATGGTCGATTCACTGATATTTGAGTATAATCTTCTGTCACAGGCAGTGACGAATCGGATGGAGTCGGTGGACCCACATAAAGTACCTTGATTTGTGTGCTAACTCTTTTGAGTGAGTAATTGGATTGTTTATTGATGTGCAATTGTCAAAGTGCTTTGTATATGTTAAATGGGTACTTAGGCGAGGGTGTACTTTATCTCACTCGACCTAAGCCAATCCTTTGTTTTGATTTCATATGTGAGAATGCATGTTTTATGTTGAGTATCACCCTTTTGCTGTGTGCTGATGGGGGTGATTACATGACTTGAATTAAACCCCTTTTGCTATGTACTATTGGGGTAAGTACTTTGTTGTGTACCTTGTTTAGAGATATCATCTATTGAGAGATTGGATATCTCAGGGCTTGGTTCCAGCCCAGTTCTGAGGGTAGACGAACTATTCGAGCCAGTCGGGGCTTGGTCGAAATTAGTTCCATGGTAATCTTGGGATTTCGTTCTTTGTTAAAGTTTTGATTAAAGCTAAGTGATTTTGTTTCGCTCGAACTGCTGTGTTCTGTTGACTGGCCAGCGGGGGTTGATAAGGTGAACGGGGAAAGTTAAGTGGAGTCTATGGTCTATGAGTATTTTGGTTGACGGAGTGTCAACTGGCATTCAAGCTCGGGGAATTGAACTGGTTTTGAAGCCATCCGTATCCTACCGTTGTCATGTTACATTTCTGTCTATTGATGTGAAATGTCTTGGTTACATGTTTATTTGGATGTGAATTTATGTTTTTACCCCCGATTATTCACTAAGCATATAGCTTACCCCATTCCATTTTTTTTCCTTAGTAGGGGGTACGAGCGAGCGCATGAGACTTGTACAGAGTAGTCTAGTTTTGAAATTTTGACTTGTACTCGCACTAGCACCCGACTAGGGTTGATTGGACTTGGATTGTAAACACGTTAATGTATTTGGACGTGTATAAGCCTTGTAGCTAGATCTGAGCATCAATGTATATGTTAAATTTGAACTTGTTGTGTTACTTATTTGCTATGAATGTAAGTTATTTTCTCAAGTTTCAAGTGAGTGAGTCCTGGCGAGAGTTGGGCAGGCGACCCGCCGAACCCTGGGGTACGCCCTAGGAGGAAGTGGAGCCGTCACAGATGGTATCAGAACCACTTCGCGTGGTCTCTGCGCGGAATGAGCTTGGGCCAAGTGGTGTTATGGTCCTAATTTCGTGAGTGGGTGTAAAGGATTAAGGACTCTTTTGAGCATAAGTTACGAATCATGAAACGTTCTAGGTTTAAACCTTTATCATGGTACTTTGGGGACAATAGTTAGGTATGTCAGGTAGGAATCTCTAATATGGGTGAGGCCGGCTCGAGTTGTGAATTGTCTTATTGTGGATTCTTGTACTTGGGTACCAAATAGTGGAGAGCACTAGAATAAGGGTCTGTATCTTGATTACACTTGAGGTGAGTTTTGATGGAAAGGTTAAGGTGTGGATGATTCTAACATTTAACCTAGTCATTGGACTGATCAAAGGGATTGGAAATACTTGAACTGCCTGAGATCGACTAGGCTGCGCTCATTTGAGACTTGAACTTGTTTTGGCGAGTGTGCTCTTACGTACATGTAATGGACCTGATTTGACTTTACGCATGAGTAATATGACCTATATGTGGACTTGAATTCGGTGACTGTTTGAGAATGTGAATTGCTGGGTATAGGCTAGCCGAGTGAGTTCTTATTCGTACCCGTGCTCCTTGAACTTGAAGTAATTGACTCTGCTTTTGACTTATATGTTTGAACCCTGCTTTGACCTTGATTTTGAACTTATTCATACTCGTGTAGTTGTAGACCGGCTATTACTCCTCTGTAGCGGTTGAACTAAAACTCTCTGGTGAGGCATTGCCTGTTGTGTTTTCAAGCACCGCCAGGGATGAACTTCTTGAACTGAGACTCACTGGTGCAGTATAGCCATTGTGCTAGCTTGTTGTGTTGTCCAGCACCGCCAGGGGTAAAATTTCCGACCTGAGAAATTTTTGACTTGAGGCTAAGCCATGTTCTAAATTTTTCGAATATCTGAGACTTTACTTCAACTCAGGGCTAGTTGTGTGAACCGAACCCTTTTGCATGTTCTATTTGGTTACTTGTTTAGCTATCTATTGGCTCTTTACTAAGTGATAAGATCATATATAAGGGATTGAAGTGATTTTTAGTACTTGACTGACTTTGGAGGACTATTTTGACTGGATTAGTACCCGTTGGAATGTCGAGGATGACATTCTTTTAAGGAAGGGAGATTGTGATACACCGAATGTTAGGAGATTTTTTTTTTGGTTTGATTTAAAACCTTAAATTTGTTTTAAAGGGACTAGAAACCCTAAAGTCTAATAAAAAACCCTAGTTTACTTGTGACTAACCGGTTTTCTTAAATCTCTCATTTTTAATCGAAACCCTAATTGTAATCTATGGAATTCTAAAATCCCTCACATTTTTCTTAAAAATTCCCTTTTATTTGGAAAAGATTACTTTATAATGGCCCTACTACCCAATCACTCCACAATAAGTGCAAATGAACATAGAATTAAGGGTTTTCCCTTTTCATTTTCAAGTTATCTCAAACTAGAGTTTTCACGCCTTTTCGTAGGATGACCATTCGGTATGGAGAGTGTACTAAATTTGTGATTAAGAGTGAGTTTTAGATGATATTAAGTGTGTGATTAGAAGTGATAATAATAAGTTAGTGAATTATAAGTTAAAACCCTAATACGTGCGAAATAAGGAAAAACGGGTTGGACCGACGGGTACCGTTCACTACCGATTGAGTGCACCACTTGAACACCACATTATTACCTTAATCTTCTCACTTTTATTTCAGAAAATTTGGCCCTAAATATCTCCTCCATAGGGCCGAAATTATTGACCAAGAAAAGGAAGGAAAAGAAAAAAATTATGATTGAATCTTGTGGTGACACTTGGTGGCAATCCATGGACCTTTGACCAAATGAGTTTCCTTCCTTCTTATCTTTCTTCTTGGCTCCATTCCCTTCCATTTTTCTTCCATCTTGGCCGAAAATAAGAGAGGGAAAAGAGAGAAAAACAACTTCACTTCCAACCATGATTCTTCCTTGTTGAGTTGAAATTAACCGAACCAAACCGATTAAACATACCTTTTGGTGCTTGGAAGGCTTGGTGTACTGAAATTTTTGGAAGAAAGTGGTGTCTTTCTCACCTCCAAGGAGCTTTTGGAAGGTACCATGGCTGCCTATCCCTTTACTCTTCCTTAATCTTGTTTAAGTGTGAATAGAAACTCATATTCTTGGTTTATGACGGTTAATCGGTTAGTTTTGATTGATTTGTTGGGTATGGAGCTAGGGTTTACATTTTTAGCTTTGATTATAGTTATCTACCTCTTAAGTGATGTTATTGAGTTAGTAATTGGTGGGTTTGATGATAGAGCACTTGTTAGATATGGATTTCTAGAGTAAAGGTGCAAAAGCCAGAAATTGGAAACCAATCTGCCCTATTCTGCCTGGTTCTGTTCGACCATGATAGAGGCCGAATTAGGCCTAGAACAAAACATGAAATTTGTAGAGAATGATATTTTATAGCTTCCTGTAAAATTTCATCTCAATCCGAGTACTGTATCATGTGAAAAGACAAAAATACTCCTGACTACCATAGGTAGAGCTCTGTGGCCAGCTTTGACATTTCACCAATCCGACTGCATCTGTTCACCCTGATCCATATTGAATTAGCATTTGGCCAAAACACAGAAGTTGTAGTGCTATTTCTTAGCTTTCCAACACCACTGAAAATACCTTAATCGGACTTCGGTAGCCTGAGTTATTGTCAGTTACGCATAGTGCGGTTAACTAGCCCGAATGTGAGCTTCTGGTTCTGTAATTTGAAATTTTGACCTAGATGGACTACGAACTGGACTGAGTGGTCTTCATCAAAACTGTAGCCCTTGATCTTAGCTTCGAAATGGTATAAATTGTATCCCAATCTGATAAGCGTAGCTTCGGTTGTGTCCGTTCCACTAACCGACATCAAATCTGTCTTTTGTTTTATGACTTAAACTTCATATCCGGATATTTTCCTAGCTTGCTTTTGTACATGAATGACTTTGAGCCTATTGAATGGCTATTGAAATGAGATTATTTTGTGTGTGACTTTAGGATTGATTGAGGAAATGAATGAAGCCATAAATGGCTGGAAAATAGGTAAACACAAGGGGCATGCCGCCAATTTTTCACTAGAGGTATAACCTAGCCTTTGGATTTCTAGTTCTGTATTTTACATATTTGACTTGGATACACTGAAAAATGGGTTGAGGTATCTTCATGGAAGTTGTAACCTTTTGTCTAAGCTTCGAGACGCTATCTAGTACATTTTGATCCGAGAACTACAGCCCCAGTTATGGCCAAAATCGTGTAACCCGTTTTATACCATTTTCATTTCCGGGCACGCGCGCATGCATTCCTTTACCGTTTTGCCGCTTTGATTGTTCTAGTCCTTATTCCCATTTGGGATGGTCGATTCACTGATATTTGAGTATAATCTTCTGTCACAGGCAGTGACGAATCGGACGGAGTCGGTGGACCCACATAAAGTACCCTGATTTGCGTGCTAACTCTTTTGAGTGAGTAATTGGGTTGTTTATTGATGTGCAATTGTCAAAGTGCTTTGTATATGTTAAATGGGTACTTAGGCGAGGGTGTACTTTATCTCACTCGACCTAAGCCAATCCTTTGTTTTGATTTCATATGTGAGAATGCATGTTTTATGTTGAGTATCACCCTTTTGCTGTGTGCTGATGGGGGTGATTACATGACTTGAATTAAACCCCTTTTGCTATGTACTATTGGGGTAAGTATTTTGTTGTGTACCTTGTTTAGAGATATCATCTATTGAGAGATTGGATATCTCAGGGCTTGGTTCCAGCCCAGTTCTGAGGGTAGACGAACTATTCGAGCCAGTCGGGGCTTGGTCAAAATTAGTTCCATGGTAATCTTGGGATTTCGTTCTTTGTTAAAGTTTTGATTAAAGCTAAGTGATTTTGTTTCGCTCGAACTGCTGTGTTCTGTTGACTGGCCAGCGGGGGTTGATAAGGTGAACGGGGAAAGTTAAGTGGAGTCTACGGTCTATGAGTATTTTGGTTGACGGAGTGTCAACAGGCGTTCAAGTTCGGGGAATTGAACTAGCTTTGAAGCCATCCGTATCCTACCATTGTGATGTTACATTTCTGTCTATTGATGTAAAATATCTTGGTTACATGTTTATTTGGATGTGAATTTACGTTTTTACCCCCGATTATTCACTAAGCATATAGCTTACCCCGTTTCATTTATTTTCCTTAGCAAGGGGTGCGAGCGAGGCGTGTGACTTATACAGAGTAGTCTAGTTTTGAAATTTTGACTTGTACTCGTACTAGCACCCGACTAGGGTTGATTGGACTTGGATTGTAAACACGTTAATGTATTTGGACGTGTATAAGCCTTGTAGCTAGATCTGAGCATCAATGTATATATTAAATTTGAACTTGTTGTGTTACTTATTTGCTATGAATTTAAGTTATTTTCTCAAGTTTCAAGTGAGTGAGTCCTGACGAGAGTTGGGCAGGTGACCCGCCGAACCCTGGGGTACGCCCTAGGAGGAGGTGGGGCCGTCACAATGCCTGCCCAACTCTCGCCAGGATTCGAGACAATTCAATTCAAACTTAAAGTTACAAATCATATGAAGAAAAGTCGCTTCCTTAACTGAACATCCAAATCTTATATCATGTTCTCAAAAGATACATCAAATCCCAAAATGCAACCATTAAAAGTCGACTAAACATTTACAACCAAGATTCCAATCAAAAGTATAACCTAATCGGCTTTTTCCAAAAATCTCCCAATCCAACCTGTTAAGGAAAACAAACTAATGGGATAAGCCAATACTCAGTGAGGCCAAGAAAACATGTAAAACACATAGTTCAATTAGCAATACACTTATGCAATTAATAAAGCAATAACGTTCAAGTAGTGCACAATTAACAATAAAATACACTTAATAAGGATACAGGAGCTCTCAGGAGCTATATTCCACTTGCTCGATCCAGTACCTCCACGAGTTGACAGCCCGTCAACTGGGTAGGTATAAGTCCGTAGAAACTTCACTTACTCTTCCCCGTTCACCATTGCACCCCCTGCTCCCGGTCCGCACTTCTTTTATTAAAGGCAATACTACTCGAGTATGCCAAGCAAGATCTCTCCAATAGATCAAACTTATACTTTCCTCATGGCTCACCAACCTTCACGACCAAACCCATGCCGGCTCCAGTTGCAAGGTCGGCTGATGAGTTTGGGCGTCCCTCAATTTCGATTACAATTTAATAGTCGATGACATTCAGTCCAATCAACAACATGACATACCAAATATGCCAAGTTTATACAATTCAATTTTCTATTCACTTAGCAATTCATTTAGCACAATTCGATTATAATTTCACTTAAAAGAGAACGAGTGCGATAAAGTACACACTCGACTCCACAATTCCAAAATGCTCAACTAACAATTAAAGCATTTAGCAACAATTTATGCACTTGACACTCACCAATCAAAATAGAAATAAGTGCTCAAGTAAGTGTTTAGTCATCCGCTTCGAGTTCCTCTTGAAAGTCCTATTGAGCGCCTGAGCAAATAATATTGGCTATAACACACTATTGTTTATAAACCCCTCGTTAACAAGGAAGGTTGTACACTTGTACAATACTAAGAAAATATCATGAAAGAGAGCCTTAATTACTCGTAAATCGAGGCTCAAAAGTGGGGTTTAATAATACAAGAAAAATTGATTTCTTCCATGAAATCAAGTTTAAAACGATCAATCTACTTCAAAGGATGGAGAAGAGTTTCTAAAAACTCATTTCCCATCGAGTCGGAAAATTTCAGTTTTGCACGTCAAATTTAGAAAAATCAGAACTTGCGTTCAGTAGGTCCAAAATTGGAAAATTTTATACCGTTGGAATCTTGGTTCAAAGTACTAAAAGTTTCTAGAAGACACTTTTCCAAGATTCTAAACGGAAGACATTCAAATTTCAGTTCAAAGTGGCTGATTTGAACCTATGAGAGAGTTTCAGTCTTAGTTTTTGGCAAACTTTGGAAATTCGGCAAAATTCACAGAAAGTGAACTAGCCTCCGAAATTTGTAACACAATAAGAAGTCCAATCAAGGTTTCAAACACAACAAACAGTACAAAAATCAGAGTTTCGAGCGTCAAGATATAGCAGCTCAAAGTTGGCCCAAAAAAATGAGGACTGTTTGGTCAATTTTCCAGATTTGAAGAACAACTTTGGCACATCATTTGTATATCGAAATGGTCTTAGAATGACACCAAAATTGGTTCAATTGAACTTCCATATGAAGACTACTCCTCTATCAAATTTCATTTGACAACTCGTACGGAAAGGTAGTTAACAAAACTACCAAAGTTCAAGGAATTTCCAAGACAAATCTGTCTTCTTGATTTCTTTTCCTTTTTCAAACATTTTGCCCAATGAAATCAACTCCAATTTAGTTCATTTGTGAAATCAAGGTCCAAGAAACATTTCATAAGAAGTTCATTGTTGGTTGACATTAAAATTTTCAAAGCAAAGCATCTAACAAACAACCAAATCAGTTGGCCAGCAAAAAGTAGAGTTTTTCAGCTCTGCTGCAGTTTACAAATTGCACCATATCTCACTCAATACAACTTGGAATTGAGAATGGTTGGTGGCATTCAAAACTAGATTCAAAAGGCTACATTTCATCAGAAGAAGTCATTTTGAAAATCAGTTCATAAGTAGTTCAAATTCAGGCGACAAGTTGCAGCTTCCCACTGCTATTCAAACAGAACAGCAGAACAGAGCAGACAACTTTGGTGAACCACAACGGATCACTCAGTTTGAACTAGATCATGAATTTTATACCGTTGGAAAGATACAAATTTCTAGTTTCAAATGCTGCAAATGGCACTCGATTTTGACTTTTGTACAGAGAGATATATTCAATTAAAGAGACAATGTTCATCAGCCCAAAACACGTTTTCCAGTTTTCTGAAAATTTTGAAATCTTATGTTTTGCTCAACCAATTCAAATGATTTTTGGTAGAATCTTACTACACACCATATACAACATATATATATATATATATCAGTTTCACAACCATTTGAGCCCCGAAATTTTGAAATATAAACAAGGCAAAACAGGACAGATTTCGGCCAGCATTCCTGCGCAATTTCCTTCAATCTTTCCTTCGATTCTCTATCCATAATCATCTTAAACAACACTTAAACAACTCAAACCAAGCATTATACCATCATATCAGCCCATATAACCAAGGTGGGAATTCATAGAGCCCACTTCAACTTATCCAATCCAAGTAACAACAACAATAATGAAGCTACAAGCTTCAAAGCCAAGAATAAACCCACTAAAGCCAAGAATAAAAGATTGGATGGTGTTGGATGATTACCTCCTAACCTTGAGAGAAACCAGAAATTTTTGCACCACTAAAGCTCCAAGAAACCGCAAGGATGATGCCTTTCTTCTAGCTTAAGTGAATCTCCAATCAATTTATGAGTTGGATGCAAAGTTTGAGATGAAATGGAGGAAGATTTGAAGTAAAAATGGAGTGAGCTTCTTCCTTTCTTTTTCTTGCTATTCGGCCGGCACTAGTGGAGTGAGGAGAAGGGTTTTGATGTTATGTGAAGCTTCCTTGAGAAGCTTAAGGGTTTTGGGTAAATTTTCTAACAAAAGTCAACTCGTAATAGTGCTCGCGCGCGCGCGTTTCGTATCCAATTTCTCTCGGGTTTGTTTCAATTGTGCACTAAACCTCTATTGTAATTCCTTTAATACTATAATTATTCACTCTTAGTAGTCTAGTATTAGTTTCTTAAATCTCCACTTAGCCGTTCCGGCTCGATTTACGCGAACTTCCAATTTGCACGCGTTAAAGCGAAATTGAAAAGAAATTCTTATAACGATAATATAATTAACTAATACTAGGGTAAATAATTATAAAAGTAACTATTTTTAAAAATAAAATATGAGTCCTCACATAATCTATTATGGATCATTATTAATTCTCCAAGATTATTGCACTCTCGGACCGAATATTGCCTCGAAAAAAAATGTATACACGTTATTCCTTACTAAATGAGTCTTCGAAAAATAAAGTTACTAATGGGACATTTTTAAAATACAAGTAAAACTTTTTTCCATGTAAATGAATTTAAAATGGTTGAAATAAATTATTCGGAGAAAACGGGTAAATAAAATTTCAAATAAACCAGTGAAATAAGATAAAAATAAGAAAATTTTCGGGTCCTCACAATATATATAATATATATAAATATTAATTATACTAAAAATTATGTAATTATAAGATTTGGGAATTGCACTTGGGTTTTGGACAAAACCCACCAACTTACTAAGGAATGGTGGAATGCAAAATTTTTAGACATCATTCCAAAATTTCAATTCCGATAGTAGTGAACCAAACATGAATCATGAGATTTATTCCAATTCCCCATTCCGAGACCCTTTTACCAAACACCACCTAAAACTCTCTAGAAGACACTTTTCTTGGATTCAAATCCGAAATCATTCAAATTTTAGCTCCAACTCACTGTTCCAGCAAGAACAGAGCAAAACAGTCTTGTATTTTCAGTAAACTTTGAAAATTTGGCAAAATTCATAGAAATAGAATCAACCCTTGAAATTTATACCACTGATAGAAATCCAAATCTAGTTTCAAATTCAACAAACGGAACTAAATTCAGACCTTTTTACACCAAGATACAACAGTTCTTGGAAAGCTGATTTTTGGAACCTGGTTCACGGAATTTTCAGTTTTGGAGTACCTGACACAGTCTCAAAATCTGGCCATAACCAAAGCTACACAAATCAAAATTTCACGTGGTTTGCAGTGTTGAAAACTAGACTCAAAATTCCAAAATTCACTAGGAGAAACTGTTTTAAAATTCGTTTTATAAGATGGGTGAAAATGAGCTACAAACTGCAGCTATGCTTGTTTCTCGGATGAAAACAGTGAGGAAAATTAGTCAATTTTGCCTGTTCACTATGGCTCATAGAAATGAACTAGAAGGTGCATTTTATACCGTTCGAAAGCCCTCGGAGTCTAGTTTCAGATACACAAACGGCACTTGATTTCGACTCCTAAACGAAAAGTTATGGGCTGATACATACACACTAGTCTGGTATCCTGATCAAAAATTTTCCAGATTTGCATTCTCACTTTAACCCAATTTTAATTCAATCAAATGAAATGCTTTTTGAGAGATAATTGACACACATAAACACCAACATATAACAAGAATTTTGGCACCAAAATAACCACAAAATTCGAAATTAACATGAGGGGATCAACCAGCAAAATTTCGAACAGCATGCTTCTTCCTTTCTTCAAGTTTTCTTTTCAACTTTCCCAACCAAAACTAAGCCATAATTCATCAAAACAAGCATCAAACAAACAAATAAATATGCAATAATTTCTCAAGGCCAGTACCTAAGAAGCCACCTCAAGACATCTACCTAGAGTCAAGGTTCATTGAACCCATCAACAACCCAATGCTTAACTAGTTAAAACTAACTAAACTAACCATAAGTTGGAAGGAAAAATGAGAGCTTTGGGGTGTTACCTTACTTCCAAGAGATGAAGACCAAACCACTAGAGTTTAAGCTCCAAACCACCAAGGTTCCTTCCTCCTTCAAGTCTCCCTTCAAGCTTGAGTGATGTTCTAAGAAAAGGAGCAACTTTGGAGTGTGTTTTTGGAGCAAAAATGGAAGAAAAGGAAGCTGAAATTTTTTTGGCAAGAAATGGTGAAGGGTGGCCGGCCATGAGAGGAGGAGAAAGAAAGGGTTTGAGTGAATTGTTGATGAAGTGATGGATTGAAAGGAAAAAATGACATAAAGGTACTTTGATACAAAAAGTCAACAAATGAATAGTGGGCAATTAGTACTCCTAATTGAGCTTAATTTAACTCACCCACCTCTAATCGCTCAATTAACTTTTCTTAGTCTACTATTGGTCATCCTTAATCCTCCAAGACCACTGCATTTTTTAACCGAATTTTGTCTTGAAAAACATGTATTCACTATTTCTCACTAATCGAGCCGTAGAAAAATTAAATTTACTAGCAAATATTTTTTAAAAAATATAAAATGAGACAGTGTTCCATGCAAATGCAATTAAAAAGGATGAAATAATTTAATTGGAGCAAATGAATAAATAAATAAATAATTAAGCCAGTAAAATAAAATAAAAGTAAGTAAAATAAAATTCGGGTCCTCACATCCTTCCCCCCTTAAAAGAATTTCATTCTCGAAATTCATACCTCAATTTATGAATAACTCTGGATGCTTCTTTCGGATCTCCTCTTCAACTTCCCAAGTTGCTTCCTCGATTCCATGATTTCTCCATAAAACATTTACTAGAGGAATTTGCTTGCATCTTAACTCCTTCACTACTGGCACCTTTTCCAACTTCACTTTATCCCCAGGTGTATTTATGAGAAAGGGTAGATATCCTTTAGCCCCACTACTTATCAATTTCCTAACTCAAATCTCCGAAATTAAAACAGTCGTTGTAGTCTATCCCTCACATCTAACTTCAAAGTTGATTTCCCCGTGATGCACAATTCTACTTATTTCATCTTACAATCCAACTGAGTATGGTATCGAGCTAACCAATCCATTTCAAGTGTCACATCATGTCCCTTAATTGCTAGACTCATTAAATCTGCCAACTATTTACTTTCACCAACCCAAATCTCACAATTTTAATACATCAAGTTGGCAATCAAATATTGGTCCCCAGTTTCAACCATAAGTTCTCGATTTTGGTCCACCGCCGATCCCTGGTCACCCCCAAGATCTTGGGGTTTCCTACACCCTCAAGCACGGTCTCGGCCACGTCTTCTACCATCCACGCCTTATCACTGGTTTATAGGTGTGGGACAAAAATTAAATATACATATAAGCCATAAAATCAATTAAAAGCAAAGTAAATTTTCATATGTTATAAAAGATCATAATAGTCACATCAAGTTAGGATAAATTTATCAAATCATTTCAAAAGAAAGGGAAGACAAACAAGATCATAACAAAACATGCTAAGTCGCAAATATACAAAACAACAAAAGGATTTCATCCCCTACGTAAAAGATTACAACCTCTAAAAGTGTCAGTCTAGACTAGGGTATAACCACAACTCCTATCTTCCACGTGAAGTCAGATCCATCCCCACTCGTAGAACTCCCACTACTTTGATCCCTCTTACAGTCATTAGTATTAACCACTCCCTCTGGCACTCGACTGCTTTGCAGCGGACCTAGCAGGCTGCTGAGTATTTCCTCCTTCCTTAGAGGCGTTAGGGGAACTTGAAATTTGATGCTTGGCACTACTGCAGATCAAACATTTTTCTTATTTTCTTCAGCACTTGGCCTCTGTGTGGTTAGACTTGCCACAGAATCCACAAGTTACATGAGGAGTCACAGCCTGACCAACTTGAGAATTCCCTTTTTGCTGACCTCGCCCACTTTGATTTCCTTTTGGCGAGGCTCCCTTTAATGGAGTTCCTCCTAGTTTTTCGGGCATCCTCACTCCTCCAGCCCCTTTTTCCATTTTAAGGTGTTGGGTAGAATTTTCGGACTATCCAGGGGTATCGTTTGGGTTACCCCTCTTTCTAGCATAAAAAGTTTTGGATTAGGACTTAGCATTTTCTACTCTCTGTGCCTTATCCAAGGCATCCGTGAAAGTTGTGATCTGGCAGGCTGCTAAGGATTCTTGAATTTCTTCATTTAATTCTTAAATAAACCTCCTTATCCTTTTTCGCTCTGTGACCACAAGTTCAGGGGCAAATTTGAAAAGTTTAGTAAACCGCTCCTCATACTCGGCCATACTTAGTAACCCTTGTTTCAACTTAATAAAGTCATCCTCCCTCTTTTCTTGTATCATAGGCGGAAGGAATTTGGCATTAAACTTCCTCTCAAAGTTTGCCCAAGTCTAGGGGATTTGTTCTCTTTCCCACTTCGCCCTAACGACATTCCACCACAAGCGTGCCGCTCCCTCATACTGGAAGACAGCGAAACTCACTTGCCTTTCCTCGACATAATCTAAAGTAGCAAAAATCTCCACCATCCTTTCAAACCAATTTCTCGATATCTCGGGATCAGACCCTCTGTGAAACTTAGGTGGAGCGAACTTCAAGAATCGCTCTAAAGCTCTATCCTCACCCTTCTCTTGGTTCCTAGGTTGGTTGATTGGCTCAGGGCTCTGGCGCTCAGCTAAACACTCAAGAACATCAGTTATGCGATTAAGGGCCGTAGCCACTTGGTCACTCTCTTCATTCCTAGGGTTTTGGTTCGAGCCAGTCGCACATCCCTCACCTCTCTCGGGGGTGCGGGGCTGCCAAAACCCACGCCCACGACCCCGTCCACGTCCTCGCCGATTCATATAGCAAGATTCTAAATACATAATTAAAAGAGGAGAAAAAATAAGCATAGAAATTTAAAGACATAAGCAAGTTGCAAAAATACTTGAAATTAAAAGCATAATTCTTTACATAAACTAGAAGTCATGATACAAGTCAGGAGTTCACAAAACAGGTCAAGAATATCAAGTACAGTGCATAGGTATTCAAGTGCTTCAAAAAATAGGAGTACATGCAATAAAATACAAAAGGGCTCAAGGCGAGGATCACCCCTTCTAATTGCTTAGCAAAAGTCAAAAGATCGAAAGATCACTAGTCTAAGTGAACCGAAGTAGTAGACCCTACATCCTCAGAAGGCTCCTTCTCGGGGTCCTCCTCTATAGGCTCTATCTCCACCTCAACAACAGGGGTAGCATTCCCAGATCCTCCATCACCCATGGCCTCCTCTAAGTGCTCGGCCATGGTCACACACTCAGCCATAATGCCATCCACACGATTCCCCACCTCCTCGACCATCCGACTGAAACGCCCATCGGTCTCCTGAAACCGAGCATGGGAGGCGTCAGCCCTCTGATGCTCCTCGAGTACCCTAGCCTCCAACTCCTGAATCCTGGCAGCCTGAGCCTCCATAGTGGCCCTCATCTCTGCTCGAACTACCCTGAGGTCATGAGTCAACTGTCTCCTCTCCTCAACCACTCCTAACACCACGCTGTTAGAGTAAGTGAATCTTTCTCGACAAGGGCACGTCCTAACCCGCATGGGGGGTGAGTACTGAAGAACGGGTCTATCTCCAACCATCCGGAATTGAATCATAGGGGGAGGTCCCTCGATCCTATAACTGTCGCTGCCACTGTCCATTTCCTACAAATAATCCACAACTAAAGGTTAGGCCCTTATAATCACTAGTGCCATTCAAAAATTTAACTTAATGTTTATCACGGATTTCCTATAACCAAAGGTTCACGACTAAGAACTCTCGAACACTGTTCCAGGTATTTCAAACCTAGCACTCTGATACCAACTGTGACGCCCCCATCTCTCCCTCGGGCGAACCCTAGGGTATCAGCGGGACGCCTGCCCAACTCTCGTCAGGACTCACGCACTTATTCAAGTTTAATAAAGAACCATAAGTCAACCATCGAGTTAATTTAAAAATACTTCGAATATACAAGTCCCAAAACTCCCAAGTATACCATTTACAATTACAATTCAAAATACCCAAGTATAACAAAATTTATACTTTAATGGTCTCCAATAACATACAAAAGTATACTAGTTTCAACCAAAAGTCGCTAGTCTAGAATCACCAATTTCCACCTCCAAGTCCTGTTAAGGAAAACAAACCTAAAGGGATGAGCTAACGCTCAGTGAGGCCAAGAAAGTCAAGCAAGTAGCACCAACAAATCAAATAATATACTTGAAAGCAACGTTCACATAAAATTTCATTTGAGTGCACATGTAGGAATTAAACACACATGGAAGGATACAGGAGCTCTCAGGAGCTATTTCCACATCTTAATTGATTCAAGCCATCTGTGGTTGACTCTCCGTCAACTTAAGTAGTAACATGACCGTAGCGCTCCACTTACTTCCTCTATCCAACATAACACCCACTCGGATCCGGAACCAAACATTCATGAAGTGGCGATACTATTCGAGTATGCCAAGTGAGATCTCAAAAGATCATTAACTTTCATGAAGGTGCATTTTATACCTTTCGAAAGCCCTCGGAGTCTAGTTTCAGATGCCACAAATGGCACTTGATTTCGACTCCTAGACGAAAAGTTATGGGCTGATACGTACACACTGGTCTGGTATCCTGATCAAAAATTTTTCAGATTTGCATTCTCACTTTAACCCAACTTTAATTCAACCAAATGAAATGCTTTTTGAGAGATAATTGACACACATAAACACCAACATATAACAAGCATTTTGGCACAAAAAAACCACAAAATTCGAAATTAACATGAGGGGATCAACCAACAAAATTTCGGACAGCATGCTTATTCCTTTCTTCAAGTTTTCTTTTCAATTTTTCTAACCAAAACTAAGCCATAATTCATCAAAACAAGCATCAAACAAATAACTAAATACACAATAATTACTCAAGGCCACTACCTAAGAAGCCACATCAAGACATCTACCTAGAGCCAAGGTTCATTGAACCCATCAACAACCCAATGCTTAACTAGTTAAAACTAACTAAACTAACCATAAGTTGGAAGGAAAAATGAGAGTTTTGGGGTGTTACCTTACTTCCAAGAGATGAAGGCCAAACCACTAGAGTTTAAGCTCTAAACCACCAAGGTTTCTTCCTTCTTCAAGTCTCGCTTCAACTTTGAGTGATATTCCAAGAAAAGGAGCAAGTTTGGAGTGTGTTTTTGGAACAAAAATGGAAGAAAAGAAGTTGAAATATTTTTGGCAAGAAATGGTGAAGGGTGGCCGGCCAAGAGAAGAGGGGAAAGAAAGGGTTTGAGTGAGTTGTTGGTAAAGTGATGGAATGAAAAGAAGAAATGACAGAAAGGTGATTTGGTACAAAAAGTCAACAAATGAATAGTGGACAATTAGTGCTCCTAATTGAGTTTAATTTAACTTACTCACCTCTAATCTCTCAATTAACTTTTCTTAGTCTACTATTGATCATCCTTAATTCTCCAAGACCACTGTACTTTCGAACCGAATTTTACCTCAAAAAACGTGTATTCACTATTTCTCACTAATCTAGCCGTAGAAAAATTAAATTTACTGGCAGACTTTTTAAAAAAAAAAAATGAGACAGTGTTCCATGCAAATGCAATTAAAAAGGATGAAATAATTTAATTGGAGCAAATGAATAAATAATTAATTAATTATGCCAGTAAAATAAAATTCAGGTCCTCACATTGAGAGGCTTTGATTCTATACAAAGGTAGTTTCTCCTTCTTTTTTTCTTAAATTGAGGCTTCTTTCCAAGATATTTTGGCTGTGCAGGGCTTCCAATTGCATTTTCAACATCGATACGTTAATAATTTTTCCTGCCTTCACAAACTCATTAAAATTTTTTATTTTATTGACGATAGCCGCAAATGAACACCCAGTTATACGAAAAATCTCTTCGAAATACGGTGGGTCATGGATTTTAATGAACGTGCATGCAATACAATCTCCTCCTTAGTCATAGGAGGCTCTGCCTTAGCGGCCAAGTTCCTCCAATGTTTAGCATATGTCTTATGGTCTTCTGATGGTTTTCTCTTGGTTCCTTCCAGTGTTATTCTTGTCAGTACTCATACTGCCTCACAAAAGCTGTAGACAGATCCAACCAAGTTTTCATCTCCTCAGACTTCTAATTAGAATACCAGTTTAGAGCATCGCCCTTCAAGCTCTCAGAAAACAAGTGTACTGGTAGGTTCTCATCATCCACTGGCTTCCCTAACTTGTTTGTTAACATTCGGAGATGCGTCTTGGTATTTTTGATTCCATCATACTTACTAAATTTAGGAGCCTTAAAACCCAGAGGCAATTGCATATTCGGAAAGAGACACAACTCATCATAGTCCAAGCCTTCATACTTGTTCAATACCTGACTTTTCTTCATGAATTCATCAAATCGGTCCAACCTCTTCAGCAAATTCTTGTCAATCGGAGTAGAGGGTTCGTCTATTTCTGCCTTCCCTTGAAAGGCGGTGACTAACATGAACGACTCTGTGGTAGGGTGATGGGGTCTTTGAGAATTAGATGGAATGTTCAGGTTGATTTGTGGGTAACTTTAGGGAATTTGGTTGCTAGTCGAATTGACAAAGATACTGTTCGGATATGTATGTGGTAAACTATGGATAGGGTAAATAAAGGCGCCCCCAGGTGGACTTGTAAAATGTGGGACAAAAGTGGTTTGACTGTGTGATATGTGAGGTGATGGGTTTTCTAATTCATGTTGATTATCGTTAACGGGTATATAGTCATTTTGGACACCGCCAATGTTGTTTGAGACCAGTTGATCGTTCATGCGCCTTTGCTCCGCCATTTGTATGTTTAATTCATTGAACTTGTTCAACATTTCACTTAATTGGGCCCGCAGATTTACAGCGTCTGACAATGAAATTATTGCAGATCTCTCCAAAGGCTCCGGATGGAAACTTATATTTTCACGATTTCTAAAGACTTGATTGCGGGACCATGTAATAATGGGATTTCTATGAATAATTATGTTTGAAAGTACTTGAAGATGAGGAAAAGAAATCGACTCAGGAGTGCATTTTCTATCAAGTTGCTGTAGTTTATTCAAAAGAAAAAAGAAAAAGACATGAATTAGTAAATATCTGAGTAAATTTTGGATGCATGTCCTATGGGGGTGCCCTTTTTATGCCAAGGGTTGGCCTCATATGATGCAACACCTTCGAAGTACGGTCCATTCATCAAACTTGTCTTTTAAAAATAATCTTGCACGAAAGAGAAAAGTCATTTCATTGCCAATTTTGCAGAATGCCAGTACATCATCTGTATCATTTCTCGAAGGCAGTTTCGTAGAAAATCATTAAATCTCTTCAACCTATCTATTACAGCATCTTTTGATTCTCTAGAATAAGGATTGCTCATACGCTCTGCTTGATCATATAATTCTCCATATTTTCTCTTCACCTCTTGGTGCTTTTCTCGCATTTCTTTGCATGACCTCTTACTTTTCTCTGCTAACTCCTTATTAGGTTCAACGGACTTTTTTATTTGTCGATTCCCCCTATCCTTTGCCTCGATAATAGCTATCAACCTCTTGACCTCATTGAATTGACCTTCTTGCGGTTCTTTTGTACCAAAGTCGCTAAGCCAATCCTCGTATTGCTGGTGACCAAAGCTTTTTTGCTTGAGTTTCGGAATGTAGGTAATGCACTCATCATCGGACAACGTTCTCCAAGCTTCACTAACCAGTATCTTTAGTGGAATTTGACTTGAACGGACTCCATTATCGAAACTGATAATGAATTCGGCTAAATCCGATAAAGGTGGCAACTCTTGAACATGTCCTAACTGTCTAAGAAATATTTTTGGGGTGTAAGCCATGATGCCTTGAGTTCCTAGCAATGGGATAAATTTTGATGACTTGGCATGCATAGCAGGTTTGAAGCAATCGGTCCAATCTAAAACCCATCTAATCTCTTGATCTGACAACATTTTCAAAAAATTCACGTATTCTGACGGACTTCTCGGCAAATTATTCTCATCAATCCTCTTGTGATGAGTCGCTATCCAATTGTACCCAATCAATGGCAAGCTATTCAAAATAGGTAGTTTTCTCTTAAAATGCTCCATAACTCACATGTGCATAATCAGATTTGGACCATGGAAGAATTTCGCTCCTCTCTAGCAACTAGTACGAGTGATAACTATGTCAGCTAAAATGGTCAGCACTATAGACTATGGTAGATTCTTAACCCCAAGAAAAAGGTCAAACATGAGTTAGTGATCTTGAAAGCGATCTTCTTATCTCTTCACGGAAAGAGATAACTTCCAGCCATGACGAGTCCATATACCTACGGTCTCTTGCGCTCCCACATCGCCTTAGATATGAATGAAAAGTCTTATAAATGTCTCTCAAACCCATCCCTTAGTGCAAATCTATCAAACAAGAACTTTACATCTATATTTTGATTTGACCCTTGTACTACAGACTCCTTCAATCCTGTGAAGTAACAAAACTCAACTTTATCAGAGGCAAATGGGAATATCACCGCAGTGCCACGTACCGACAAGTTAAGAAAACCGGCCATTTCTTCAATTGTTATGGTCATTTCTCGGTTTTCTATCCTAAATGCCGAGCAACTAGGATCCTAAAATTGTACCAAGACCTCTACCAGGTAACCGTCCGACTCGATGTCCTTAAAATTTTCGATTGGTCCAAGGCGATATGCTACTTGATGAATTTCACTAGGTGAAAGAAGCGTGGGTCACCTCCAAACCTCAATCAGAACTACCAGCAGTTGTTTAATTCAGCGAGAACTATCCATCTGAAGCATAAAGTTGGGGTTAAATACCTTACCTACGAGCCCCACTTCTCTAGTTTTAACGAAAATTTAAACATATAAATCCCATAACGGGTTAGATACCCAGGGGAGAAAAGGTTTGCATAATGTAGACACCAAAATTTTAAATTATTGTTATTACTATTTTTTTTGTGATAATTGTTATCTATTTTATTTTAATCTCGTAGCATTTCAGATCATTATTATTATTACTTATTATTGTATTGTTATTTTTTATTTCTTTTATGATCTAGTTGTTTATTTTTATTTTTTTAAGGCTTTCTAGTATTAGGATTTATTAAAAAAAAGAGAGAAAATTGTTAACAAAAATATGTTTATTTTCTTTTGAATTCAATTTTGTAGTGTTTTATTTATCTTGTTAGAATTATTTCATTATGTGTTAAAAGAAAAAAGGGAAGCCAGCTCACGCTTGCATGACCCACACAGGATTCGAGCCTTTACTTCATATTGCATTGCAAGCAGAAAACATAAAACGGAAAAAATACAGAGGATGCAAAAAAAAAAAATTTCAACTCCATTTTCTCTTACTCTTTTCCTCCTCCGTTCGATCATTCAAACAACAAACCACTTGGTTTGATCCAAGGTTATCAAAAGACCCCAGGAATTATGAAGATCCAAGGATGTAAAAAAAGGGCAAGAGAATTGAGTTTTTTTTCTGAGCCTTAGATGTTAGGTTTCGGGAAGGAGCTTCCCATATAAAAAGCTGAGAAATGTGACGGCCAAGGAGAAAAAGGGAGGAGCACGTAAGGATCTGGGGGAGCGGTGAAAGAAAAACTGTGAGAACCCGTAATTTTATTAATTGCTAGGTTTTATTTTCTATTAATTGCACGCTTTTTCACATTTTATTTATTCGAAAAATTGTGAAAATAAATTTTATGAGTAAAGATGGTTTTGAAATCATTTTTCCGAGTATAAGTTAGCTTATGAGATTTTAGAAGTGGATACCGGGCATGGGACCCGCTAGTGCGGTAAGTTTGATAAAATTCGGTCAATTAGGTTAAGTTGTGTATACCGGGTTTAATTTATCAGGTGTGAAGAGATAATTAGAAGTTACCTAGATGGATTATCATTGGAGAGACAAAAGGATAGAGTTGCATCAAATAAGGGTGACAAGTGTCACCTTGTGGTTTATTCTTGACTCTGACCATTTTACTTACCTTTACCAATTAACCAAAATTGACCAAAAAATTCATCACTTTCATCCTTCTCTTGGCCGAATTTCTTGGAGAGAAAAGAGAGAAAAATCTTCAACATCTTCCTTCCATAACTTGCTCCAATCTTCAAATCTAACCGATAAAATTTCAAATCACTCCATAAAAACTCTTCTCTAGGTAGGATTAATGTCGCGCCCCATTTTTTATAAGAAAAATAAATGAATGGTTTAAAAAGTGAATTTTTATTTGAAAAAATGAATTTTGATTTACAAAGAAAATGAAGAAAAATATGGGTCTAAATGGGACTCGAAAATGCGACGATTTGATCCAAAAATATAGTTTAAAAAGGGTTTTTGAAATAAAAATCGGAGTCGCCACTTGGTATAGAGTTAAGGTGTACCAAGTCACCTAAAATGAATTTTTAAAAGGAAAAGGTAGAAAGAAACCCCTTTTAAATGACTCCTAGTCTACGTAAGCCAATGAAAAATGTTCGGGAGTCACATTTGACGAAGGGGAAGGCAAGGATAAAAATCCAAGGCACCCCTTCGACCTAGCCAAGGCTAGTTGCGTGATTTAGTCAAAGATTTTCTTGTTTTAACCAAAGAATTCTCACATTTAGACGTACTATATGAATGCAAACCCTAGACCTAGGGGGGCATCGGGGGGTAAAATTTCTCTTCAAAGCTTGAGTGGTGCCAATCACATTACTTGTGATGCCCAATAATGACTCTTTGGGGAGGTCACGAATAATGCAAAAATATGAGACTCTAAGAAGAGGAAAAGGATAAAATAATTATAGAAATATACATGTTTTAAAGGAATGCATCATGTCGGGTACGGGGGACTAATGTTCGTGACTCAATTTTTCCTTTAATAGAGGGAATACGAGCGTGCTAAGGTAAGAAAACCAAACTCGTCCATATCCCATATCCAAGGGGTGTCCCTAATCTAATCAAGAAAATGATTTAACCTAATTCTAATGCTTATATAAAATGCAAGTCTAATGTCATGTTTCATACAAAAGGGGCAAGTAATATACATATAAGGGAAAATATGGGGGAAGGGGTATACATATATAAGGAAAGTGTCATGCAATATGGTGAAAGAGGCCCTAAAAAATAAAGATATGCATGAGATGAAGTGATTTTATCACACAATCATGATCT
Source organism: Coffea eugenioides (assembly GCF_003713205.1). Taxonomy (NCBI): domain Eukaryota; kingdom Viridiplantae; phylum Streptophyta; class Magnoliopsida; order Gentianales; family Rubiaceae; genus Coffea; species Coffea eugenioides. The sequence goes on along the minus strand of NC_040042.1, from coordinate 19,543,155 downwards.
AACGCGCGAAGGGCTCCTAAGGGTCTAGTGTTGGACTAGCCCATGTCTACAAATTCTCACTAGTATTGGACTAGCGAAAAATCGGAACAAAGAGCCACAACTAGCATTGGACTAGGGTGGATTCGGGAAAGGGGGCCACAACTAGCGTTGGACTAGCGTGGTGACGACATGCATTTGTTACAATTAAATAAATCATGTAAGACCTAATAAAAGCATGTAAACACATAATATCACATAAACACATAACAAATAATCATAATATCTAGATGCAAGGCCCTAAGAAAGCGGTAACACAGCACATAAGCATGCAAATCACATCAAGCAAAGAAAGCAAACAAACGCTATCTATTACATTAGGGGGAGGCCCTACTACAATCTAATGGGGGATGAATAAAAGGAAAATAATAAATAAATAAACCCTTAACTATTACAACTCGGCATTTAATTGCCTTTCAAATGGTCAACAATTAAAATAAAATAAATATACTAAATTAAAACAAATAAAGCGAATAAATAAGTAAATAAAATGAAAACATTTAAAAAAGGGCATGCAATCAAGCACATAAAGTCACGTAAGTGCGCACATAGGATCAAATAAAGTAAAAATAAGGGATATAGTGTACCTCCCTCGAGTTGGGGCCCTAAGGAGATGAAATTACTTATTTACCCTCCAAAACAATAAAAATGTCAAGGTACCACTTTAATTAACAAATAACCATAAAAGATAAAAATAAACATGAAATTGAATCAATTAAGTCATGTAAACAACCTACATTCAAAGAATTAAAACAAACAAGGATCAAAATCATAAAAGGAAAAACCAAATCAAATCAAAATCCAACCCGAGAATTTCATCCCAAAATTCGCTAAAATCCAAATCAAAATCATAAATCTTTCAAAAAACTATTAAACCCCCACCAATTTCATCCTAAAATTCACCCATAATCTATCCAAAAAACACATTAAAACACATCAAAGAAAAATAACAAATTAAAAGGACACAATGGATTAGTTTGTCCAATTTATTGGGCCATAGCGGAACTAAACCAAAATATGGGGGTCAAAAGGCAATTTTCAGAAATTCTTTCATGCATGTTACGAAGAAAGCTTTCTTCATTTTGCGTCTGTAGCTTGTTTCTTGCTGCAGTTTTCTGGTTTCTCCAATTCATGGGTTTATGGTGCCAGCTTCCTTTTGCTAAACATAACTAGAGTCCTACCCAAACATCAAACTTTGATTTTGAACCACGAAATCACATAAATACAATCATCCAAGCATGCAGATCTTCGGCAAGAACTTCTACAATCTTTTGGGTTTCATTGTCAAAACCACAGATCATGCAAACTTATTTCCAAACTAATGAAAATCATGTTGCCTATGCCTTTTATTGCTAAAACCCATTATCAACATCTCAAGAACATAAAAGAAACATCAACCAGGGAAGCATTAGGAATCCAAACATGACGAAAATCATAAAGCCGAAAGCTTTTGCAGTTTTTCTGGTTTTGTTCATTCAAACACATGAAAAATCAGAGGTCATGGGTTCATCATGCAACCTTATAAAATCCCTAAACCCATCCTATAGGCTCCTACTGTGCTCTATCTTAGCTACCAAAACAATCATGGTCAAGTCACAAAACCAGCAAAAACTCAAAACAGCAGCAAATCATTCAAAAGATTCACCTCCGTAGCCTATCTTTCATAAAAAGTGTTTAAACTCACAAAAAAAGAGCCATTTTTACCTGAGGATGTCAGCACAACGGAACGACCCTGAAATCTGCCCAGAAATACGTGCAGATTTCAGGCAATGCAATCAGAAACTTTTGTTGCAGAAAATTGCAACCTTGGCGAAGTCGTCAATTTGTGGCCAAATTCGACTAGCCTCCTGTGATTTTCCTTTCAGGATATCTGAACAGAAATCTCTCCCCTCACGTTGTAGATGTTCCAGAAACTGAAATCTACCCCAATCCCTCTATAATCAAAGTGATAATTAGATCCGAATAAGGCTGAAAATCAGCCCTTTTTCTCACAAAAAGTCTGCGACTTTTCTTCTTGCCGAAACTCCCTTGCCTAGCCTGAAACCATCACTGCCGAAGCTTGTCCAGTGTTTCTTCCTCCCTCTAATCCTCAGCCGTTTCTTCCTACTTTTTAGCTTCCAAGAACCCTCTTTTCCTCCTCTCTTTCCTTCTTTTTCCCTTGTTTGTCCACTCTACCTGAAAGCTCTCCAGTTTCCCGAAGCTCTCCCCCTAGCTCCCTCTTTTGCTTTTTCCTTTCTCTATTTTTCCCCAGCCACCGTTCCTTCTCTCTAGTTTTTCTCTCCAAACCCACTCTTGGTTTTCTCCTCTTCCCCTCCAAAGCTCCACCACCAGCTCTCGTAGCCTCTTTTCCCAACCCCAGCCGCAAAACCTTTTTTTTCTTGGGTTTTTTCTTGCTCTGTTTTCCTTGTTTTTCCTCTCCCTCTGCCCTCTGTTTCTCAGCCGCTTAATCTTTTTTTTCCTATGGCTCAGGACCGTAGCTGGGTTTCTTTCTCCCCTTTTGGAGCCGCCTCCTGATTCTCGGTTTTACTCTCTCCAGCCTTCAACCCTCAGCCGTCATTCCCCCCTTTTCTTGCCATCTCTCTTTCCTTTTATATGGCCCCAAAAAACTAAACCCTCTCAACGATGGTTTGGATGAAGTCGGCTGCATCTTGGGGAACCATCTGATGGTTCTTGATACTCAACCATTGAGATTTCTAGACTAAGCCAGGTGGTCTGTACTATGACCATCGAACGGAGCCAACCCAAGGCAAATAGCCGAGAAATGCAGCTGCAATTCCTTTCTACTGCAGCCGAAACCAAAACGTGGACTTTTCCCGTTTTTTTTTTAATAAACAGTAAAAAGAAATAAAACATATATTTTCTGAATGAATAATTTTCTCTTTTGACAAATTCTATGCTAAAAGTCTTACAATAAAAATAAACAGCTAAAAGGGCCAAAACGAAAACGAAAACTAAAATAAAATAATAGATAATAATAATAATCTAAAATGCTATACAAATGCTAAAAGTCTAAAACTAAAATCATGAAATTAACAAATAAAAATAGATAAGAATTGTCACTAAAAACAAAAATAAAAATAGGATGAAAATTATTTAAAAATTTGGTGTCTACAGTTTGCCCCTCTTTGTCTGTGTTTTGGAAAAACTTGAGACAAAGAAGTAGACACCAAATACTTACCCGCCAACTAGTTGAACGACTGCCGTTTTTGAAATGAGGCCTGACCCCTTTTACAAAAATTTGAAATGGGGCTGACCCAGACAAGGATTTTAACATCGGGACTGACCCGAAACAGGAAATCTAAAATCGGGACTTAACATCGGGACTGACCCGAGACAGGACTTTAAACGGGACTGACCCGAACAGGAAATTTAAACGGGACCCGAACAGGAAATTTAAAACGAGACTGACCCGAACAAAATTTAAACATGGGACTGACCCGAACAGGAAATTTAAAAGGGGACTGACCCCAACAGGAATTTAAATCGGGACTGACCCGAACAGACAATTTAAACATGGGACTGACCCGAACAGAAAATTTAAAAGGGGACTGACACCAACAGGAATTTAAATCGGGACTGACCCGAACAGGAAATTTAAACGGGACTGACCCGAACAGGAAATTTAAAACGGGACTGACCCGAACAAGAAATTTAAAAGGGGACTGGCTCCAACAGGAATTTAAATCTGGACTGACCCGAACAGGAAATTTAAAAGGGGACTGACCCCAACAGGAATTTAAATCGGGACTGACCCGAAGGGGACTGACCCCAACATGAAATTTAAAAATGGGACTCACTCATGCTTTGTGTCGATGTACATGAAATGCTCACTAGTGGGACTGACCCCTGTTTAGTGGCAATGAAAATGAAATGCACACTAGTGGGATTGACCCATGTTTAGCGGCAAAAAAACATGAAATGCAATGTAAATGAAGTGCTCACTAGTGGGACTGACCCAACGGCTAGTGGCAGTGTAAAAGAAATGCTCACTAGTGGGACTGACCCAACGGCTAGTGGCGGTGCAAATGAAAGGCTCACTAGTGGGACTGACCCAACGGCTAGTGGCAATGTAGATGAAATGCTCACTAGTGGGACTGACCCAACGGCTAGTGGTAGTGTGGATGAAATGCTCACTAGTGGGACTGACCCAACGGCTAATGGTGGTGCAAATGAAATGTAAAACGGGACATTCCAGTATACTCACCTAAAAACAACCCAAACTTTTGCCCCCAGTGGGAATTAGGTTTTTGCATTTGAACCAATAGTTGATTCTTCATTGCCGTGTTGTTGCACCATTTGATCAAACTTGCTTGCAACGTATTTCGATCCGCCTTTATTCATTTGGAGAACACCTTTCGATACCGACTTCAGTGCGAGGTGTAATTGTTTTCATCCATGCATGAAACTTTTCTGCAAAAGAGAAAGTACAATGAAATCGCCCTCATCACTTGATCCGTTTGCCTTTGAGAACCGTGTAAACATAAGTCTTTTGATGCCTTCGTCAAAGTTAGCTGCAGCATCTAACTTGGTTGGATTTGTCATTTCAAACGTCTCTGCTTTTCCCATACTGACCGGGTATGCATTTTGCCATATTGTGAAGCCTGCGTAACTGGCTTTGCTGAACCTTAACCCTTTTCAAGAGATGACTGAACCCAAGTATGCTTCGAATAAACCGCGGGGATTGTTATTCACCAAAATTCAATGACCCAAAAATGATGCTTGCAAGGTAACTTCACATGTCATGCAGGAATGAATATGCAAAAGAATGCAAAACACAACAAACTGTGCTTAATCCTACAAAATGCCATGAATACAAGCAATTGAGGAAAAATGAGTTTCAACTATCAAGTAGAATCTTCACTCAGGCATTTCATCGAACATGTTAAGGGTATTAGAAAATTTCACCGAATTCTCTTTCACTTGAAGTTACAATCAGCCCAAAAATTCTTCGGAAAACAAACATTTCAATCCAATTTACGTATACGGCATGCACATTCAAAAATTGAGGTCAATTAGCAAACAAATTGCACTAATTGAAGCCACGGCAATCCCACTTCAGAAGCTTGAGAAGAACTGAAATTCAAAGATAAAACTTACAGGGCTCTTGCTTGAGCGGCGGCGATTTGAATGACCTCTCACGGTGTCAATTCATGAGCGGCAATGGAAAATTCTGGAGTTGCAATCCCTTTCCTCCTCTGTTTTTCAATTTTGCTTGTCGTGGATCGAACATATGGCTTGGTGTGGCTGTGCGGTACTCCGGGAGCTGATCCAAAGTGCTTCACTGCTTCACGAGAATTCTTAGGTCCTCTAAGAAGTACCGTATTCTAGCCAAGAGGAGCCCGGGTTCATCGGAGGCATCAGGACAATCGCGGCAATCGTCATTGAGCTGAGAGGTGGAGAGTTTAAAGGATCCGTCTTTACATTTGATGGTAGAGGAAGGGGAAGACAACAATCCCTTGTAATGATCTTCATCTTGCGGGGAAGCTCCGAGGAGGAGTAGGAATTGGTCGTCCTTGGCGGCGGTAGCAGCAGCGGATCTTCCGAGTTCCAGCTTCAAAACTCCCTCTGCCTCTGTTTTTTGGCTTCGTTTTCTTTGCTCCATTTTTCTTGCCGAAGCTGCCAACCGCTTTTCTCTTTCACTCCTCACCGCCGCCTTCTTTTTTCTCTTTTCTTTCCGGCGCTCCCCTCTTGCTTTTCTTTGTTTTTTTTTTCTTCGTTTCCCGCCCCTTTTTCGTTCGTTCCTATCTCCTTTTTCTTTTTCCGAAGCCTCTATTCCATTTTCCAAAGCCTTTATTGCCAAGAACCCTAGCTACCCTCCGTTTCTCAGAAACCCTCCATTCTCCTCTTTTCTTTGCTCTTTCCTTCCTTTTTTTCGATCCCTCTCTCTGCCCCCCTTTCATCTCCTTTTAGCCGGCCATCCCTTTCCCCTTTTGTCATTTCTTTTTTTTTCCTTTTTAATCTTGGGCCTCCAAGTGTCTACCATTTAACCCTTTAGGTGCCTTGTTGTCTAATATCCAAAGGGACACTTGTCCCCATGCATGCCCCCTCCACTTGTCATTTTTACTTTTTCTTCTTTTTTCCTTTTGTTTTTCTGAAATTTAGTATGAAGGCAAAAAAACAAAATAAACCTAAAACTGAAGCAAATAAAGCTACAATTAAATTAATTAAATAAATAAAGTTTAAAATAAAAAATTTGGTGTCTACAGGTACCTTAGATTTTGCAAGATTCCGTTGATAAGAAAATTTCGAGGACGAAATTTCTTTAAGGGGGAGAGAGTGTGAGAACCCGTAATTTTCTTAATTGCTAGGTTTATTTTCTATTAATTGCACGCTTTTCCACATTTTATTTATTCGAAAAATTGTGAAAATAAATTTTATGAGTAAAGATGGTTTTGAAATCATTTTTTCGAGTATAAGTTAGCTTATGAGATTTTAGAAGTGGATACCGGGCGTAGGACCCGCTAGTGCGGTAAGTTTGATAAAATTCGGCCAATTAGGTTAAGTTGTGTATACCGGATTTAATTTATCAGGTGTGAAGAGATAATTAGAAGTTACCTAGATGGATTATCATTGGAGAGACAAAAGGATAGAGTTGCATCAAATAAGGGTGACAAGTGTCACCTTGTGGTTTATTCTTGACTTTGACCATTTTACTTACCTTTACCAATTAACCAAAATTGACCAAAAAATTCATCACTTTCATCCTTCTCTTGGCCGAATTTCTTGGAGAGAAAAGAGAGAAAAACCTTCAACATCTTCCTTCCATAACTTGCTCCAATCTTCAAATCTAACCGATAAAATTTCAAATCACTCCATAAAAACTCTTCTCTAGGTAGGATTAAGGTTCTTGGTGAAGTGATTTGGAAACAATTGGTGCTAAGTAACTTCCTTTCTTGAGGTTGCAAGGTGAGTAGCTAGGGAATTCTTTCCTTGGTATTGATAATGTCAAATTAATGACTTGTGGTGGTTAAAGATGTGATTTGGTGAAAGATTTCTTGATTTTAGTGAGATTGATGACATTTTTTCTATTTATTCATGATTTTTCTGTTTTAATATGATTACCATTGTGTGGCCATGTATGATGGTTGGAAATGATCTAGAATGAAGCTTGAATGCGTAAATTGTGGTGGTTTGCGGAAAATTTCTGCATTTGACGGAAAATTTCAGAAGTTAGGGTTTCATGTAACCCCCTTTCTGCCCGATACTGTTTCCCTTAGTTAGAGGCCGAATTAGCCTTGGCTTAAAACATGAAATTTGTATAGAATGATGTTTTATAGTAGCCTACAAAATTTCAGCTCAATCGGAGCAACGTAGCCTATGAAAAGACCGAATTACCCCTGCTGCCCTATAGTTACCCGAGACTGAGAATCCGCTTCTGTAATTGGTTAGTTTGACTGGGAATACTACTGATTTGATTATTGATGTCTTCTTAAGAAATATATCCTAGTATCTTAGCTTTCGGATGGCTTTGGAATCAAGTGAATTGGACTTTGGTAACCTGAATTATGGGTGTTTAACCAGAATGCGGTTCATTAACCTGTTTATACGGTTCTGGTTTGGTACATTGCGATTTTGACTTAGTTTCACTACAATCTGGACTGAGTGGCCTTCTTCAACATTGTAGCCCTTTCTGTTAGCTTCGAAACGGTGTATGTTGCACCTCCATCCGATAATCGTAGTTCCGGTTGTGTCCAATACACTTAATGACATCAAAACTGTTTTTGGGTTTTAGGGCTTGACTTTCATTTCCGGTCATTTTCCTAGCTAAATTTTGTACTTGAATGACTTTGAGCCTATTGAACGGCTGTTGTGATGAATTTATATTTCGTATGACTTTGGGACTGGCTGAGAAAAATAATGAAGCCATGACGGCTGGAAAAGTAAGCAAATTTAGGGGAAATGCTGTCTAATTTTCTAGGCCGTTTAGTCTCTTTAGGTTTGAGTTGCCTTTTGAAAGTCATATTTTATTCTTTTGTACTAGTACTTACTATGGAAAGGCGTACGACGTGTAGTCGAGCCTCACTTGTGCATTCCATTTACTCGATTTTGGATGTGAAACCTTCAATTGATTTACTTTGATTATTTTAGGGTTTCTTGGCGATTAAAGCCAATCTGAAGTGAAAACTTTTGAAGTATCTGTACTTGAACCGATGAGTGTACCACTCCCCTCACTTGTTGTTTAACTTGATTTCTGTACATGCAATCTGTGATATGAACGACTGAACTATCTATTTATTTTGTTTGAGACGAGGGTGTACTTTATCACACTCGTTCTCTTGTCTGTTCATATGCCAATTTTTGGTGTGAATCTGAATCTATTATCTGTATCTGTATCTGTTCTGACGTCGTTTGGAAGCTTGTATCCAACGACCTTTCTGTGACCTCTGAACTCAACACCTGTGACTAGTTACTCGAGTCGGGCCGGTAAGGGCCTGGTCGATTAGATAACGAACCACGCTAGTCTGTTTTGGGATCTTTGGGTATTGAGACCCTTGATTCCGGTATACTCGAGTATTACCATTTCTGAACTGATTGGAGTTCGGGCCCGGTAGGGGTATGTGAGGTGGAAGGAATCGGAGAAAGTGGAGTCTACGGTATTGGTTACTCCTTTAGCGTTGACGAAGTGTCAACTATTATTTCGATCAAGCTTCGGTGAAGCAAATGAGAATTTGGCTCCTGAGAGCCACCTGTATCCTTCCTATTTGAATCATTGTGTCTAACTACTTTACTTTACATCTGGCATGTGTACCTGATTTGTTAAATGTGAAATGCCATGATTTTACTGCTATATGTCTGGTACCTCATTGAGCGCAAGCTCACCTCTTTCTGTTACCTTTGTTTTCCTTACAGGGTTCCATGTTTTGAAACCAAGATTTTTGGAAGAAAAGAGTTGAGCCAGTTGTAGGACTTCTTTTGTTTATGCTCCTCTGTAACTGAAACCCTAATTGTATTTTGTGTAGCGTGAATACTCTGGCTTGTATTTTGGTTCATTGGTTCAAGACTCCGATGTAAATATATGTATAAGTGTTTAATTGACGTCCCGTACTTCCGTATGGTTTGGTAAGCTCTGTTTAACCCTTGGTGGTCTCCAATTGTACGTTTTCGTTGAGTTCTCGCGCGTACTATATAGGGTTTGTGTGATTCGACTCCGTAGTCCTGGCGAGAGCTGGGCAGGCGGTCCGCTGAACCCTTTGGTTCGCCTTAGGGTGAGGTGGGGCTGTCACAAAAACAGACGGCAAGAAAGAGAGAGAGAGAGAGAGGCTGGTTGGCAGCTGTGGGGTAGAGGAAATGTAGACACCAAATTTTTGGTGTAATTTCTTTTACTTTTTATTCTCATTTGTCGTGGTTACTTTTAGTTTTTTTTTAGTTTCTAGTTTCTATTTTTATTTTTTAAGTTTTAGCGTAGAAAAATCATGAAAAAAAAAGGAGAAAAAGGAAAATTGTTCACAAAAATACATTCAAATTTAATTTTTTTTGGCATTTTGGTTTATTTTTGTTAATTTATTTTGAAAAAGAAAAGAAGGAAAAAATGATGAAAAATGATGAAAATGAAAGAAAAGATCGAAAATGGTAATTTTGTTATTTCTAGTTTGATTGATTTTGATGTGTTTGTAATTAAAATTGTTGTTTCTATTATTATTTAGTTTTACTATTATTTTTGTTAAATTATTAAGTTGAGAAAAAAAAAAAAAAAAAAAAGATCACAATTCCATTTTCTGCCGGATCCATTTCTCCACTGCAGCACTACATCTTATAAACTACCGACTCCACTCCACTACCTCAGCCAAAACCAAAAAAGAACATTCCAGCTCCACTCCACTACCTCAGCCAAAACCACAAAGAACATTCCAGTTCCACTCCACATTTTTTTTAGCTTCGGACCAAGACCAAAAGAGAGGGAGAGACTTACCTGGTAAGCACCGCGAGAGGAAAGAAAACAGCGAGCTGCAATCTTTCTTCTTCTCCCTTCTGTCCAGACCGTGAGCTAGAGCAACGGAAAGGAAGACACTGCGTGAGTTCCTCCCATTTCTGCACCCTTCACCCTCAACCAACTGCGATCATCCACCCACTTCAACAACCGCAGCTGCAACACCAACCCGCGAACCGAACTGGTGCGTGAAGCCGAGAGGAAGGAAGAAAAATTTTCAGATTTTTTTTGTGCGTGAGCTGAGTTGTTACAGAGGTAATTTCTGAGCCAAATTTAAGCTAATTAATGGTAGATGATAGAGATTAAGAGTCTGCATGTTGGATGGTGCGACTGGATGATGAAATTACCACCTGAGAAAATCTGTTTTGCAAAAGAAATGAGTTGGCCGAGAACTGATTCAGAAATGCAGCTTTAATCTTGTTTCTTTGGAGTAATCTGAGCTTTTAAATGTTGTTAACTAACTAAGAACTAGGTGATTAAGTCTTGCATGAAGTTAGTTAGTTCGGATTAAACTAGAAAAGAAGAGATGAAACAGAATCGGCTAGCCTGCAAGCTCATCCGAGAGTGGCCGAACAAATTGCTGGTTGATTGACGAATTCTTGGTAATAACCGAACTGAATTTGGACTGGAAATGCTAGCTAATCAGTTCAGTAGTTGTGCATGTGAGATTTAAGTGCCAAATACAAGGTTTTAACCGAAGGAAAATTCTGTTTAGGACTGACTAAAAGTTGAAAAAAAACTGTGTGATGGCCGAGAGAGCAGAGTTGGAATTGTAGTTTGTTATCAGAATTTTCTTTGTGAGAATTATGCTAGGAAAGAGGGCTGCTATCCACGGTTGTCTTGAGCATCTAATGACCGAAATTTCTGACTTCATCATCTAATCAAATAGATGTTAATCCAACACTTAAATCTTGCTTTATGAAGATCATCTTACATGTTTAAGGTAGTAATTGCATTTGATGCCCGAAAGTTTGCTGGATAGTCCTTTCCCCTTATCCCAAGTTTTTGCATTTGGTTGAGTGTCGAATCTATCATGATTTTCTCGAATTGCTATGCATGAATACCTCTCGGTTGTGTAAAGAGTTTAAAGCTGCAACTTTGCAGCAATAGGTTGCAGAATTGCCGAAATCATGACTATTTTGACACTCTTGATGGTTGTTTGCTATTTGTTCTTGGTAATCATGTTAGAGTATTGGTTTAGTGTGTTGCCTAATGGATTTGCAAGTTCCACTGAAGTTCATCGCTGGGGTCTGCGAGGAATGCATTTTTTGGGTTGTAAAATGTGGTTGTTTCTGTTTGAGTTGTATAGTCTCAATTTGTTTGTTTGCAGAAGTGTCGACCAACTCTTTTCCTTTGCATGCTTAGTATACTACCTTAATGATAAGTTTTAGCTGGATTCTGGTTTGAGATGATTTTTAGAACTGGCAACATGATGTTGCCGAAGTTTCAGAGCATGAAAGTCACAAAACATTTTCCAGATTTGCTGCATACTCTTTACTTCTGTCATTGCATTAAAACATGAGAGTTGGGTATTAAAAATGGAAGGAATGAATGGTTGCATCGCTGTTTTGATCCACATTTGAGTTGGTTGAAGCTAACTAGTTTATGTTTGGGATGAAAATTGGCATTCGGCATTCACAGAACCGAAACCGCCATAAAAATTGCAGACTTATACCTCCTGTAGACCTGCATAGAACTTGCATGATTTCCTTATAAGTGGTGTTGGTTGGGATGTGAAAGATATGTGTTTCGTTGCTTAGTTCAAGTTTCTTTGGAGATTAGATGGGAAGTTGTGATCAAAGAGCTCCTGAAATCTGCATTTGGAACCAGAAATTGCCGAAAGGATGTTTGCTGCACTTTGTCTCTTGCTTTTGCTGTTATTACCTGCTTCCTTTGAGTGTAGTGGAGAAAGATACTTGACTCACAGTAGCGAATTGATCAAACTTGATTTTAATAGGGATCTATTGCAGTCTACTTTTATTGATGTTATTACATCTATTTTCTTCTCAAAAGGTCTTAAGGAGGTGTTAAGATTCTTCATTTTTTTTTGACACCCTTGTTGATGGAAAATCTGTATTCCGAGGGGTTTAGTGTGTGTTTGGAGGATTTTTATATACCAAAGACATCTGGGTTCCTCCCAATGTCATGAAAGCTTAATAATCTTGGAAGAATTCATAGTCTTGGTTTCATTTGATTCAGTTTTTCTTAGATAATTTTGTTATTTAATCATAATAAATAATTTCTGTGATAGTTTTTCTCTTTTTGTGATTGTTGCATTTGATTGTGATGGATTCCACCGTAAGCATTTCAATTTAGCACCCCACTTTAAATTCTTGAGACCCTTTATTTGAGACCGATTTTTGCTTGCACGTGCATGATCTATTCCATATTTAATTTTCGTTCCATGCTTAATTTCCACTTTTGTGTTTAATGGTTGTTTCATGTGATTATTTGATAATTAAAGTGGTACCTTGACATTTTTATTATTTTGGAGGGTAATTTAATAATTTCACTTCATTAGAGCATCGATTCAAGGGAGGTACATTCTATCCCTTATTTGCACTTCATTTGACCCTATGTGCTCCTACGTGTTATGTGAATATGCATGTCTATTTTGCTTTCCTAGCCTTCCTTTAATTTAATTTCTTTTATTTATGTCATTTACTTTTGCTTTTTATTTAAGTTATTCTTTATGGGGTATGTGTACACCTCTTGGCTTGTAATAGATAGGGCTTGAAGGAACATTCAATGAAGACCTATCGAAGACGTGTGCCTAGCTAGCAAATGTAATAGCTAGGGCTTCAATTGCCCATGTGTTATGTGTTACTTGTTTCAATTAGGTTCTTGCATCTAGTTGAGCATGCTAAGTGTTATGTGCTATGTGTTTATAAGTGTTTGGCATGTCTACTCGCTTTCCATAGCCATGAATGAATGTGATGGACGGATGTACGTTTCCACTAGTCCAACGCTAGTCGGAATCCATAGAATGGGCTAGTCCAACGCTAGACCCTTAGGGACTTCCCCTCGTTAGTACATATTTGCGTGTTCATCACATGTCATGCATTTTTCTTAACTTAGCATTTGGCATGCTCCTTGAAACCCTTTTTCCCTTCATTTAGGATTTTTGCATTTCATACTAGTTATAGGGTTCATTTGCTTGAGAGTCCCCTTAAATATGGGATATAGACGAGTGTGGCTTTTTATAAGCCTTAGCACGCTTGTATTCCCTCTATAAAAGGGCAAATTGAGTCACGATTTAGGTCTCCCCGTACTCAGTATGCATGAATTCCCTAGGTCCATGCATCCATTATCCCATTTTTACCCTCATTACACTTTCACTTTGCACACGTGCACTTTTATAATCCTCACTTGCACACGAACGCTTTTATCATTACTTGCACACATGCACTTTATATTATCATTTCACATATCATACCTTGCTCACTCACGTGCACATTTTTACTTACACATTCTTGTCTTTTATTTACTTTTTTTTTTCAAACTCATGTCCTCACATTGCATACATGCATTTCATTCATTTGCATCCCACTCGCATTATTCGTGACCTCTCCAAAGGGTCATTATTGGGCTTCACAATTAATGTGATTGGCGCCATTCAACCTTTGAAGAGAAATTTCCCCCAATACCCCTAGGTCTAGGGTTTGCATTCATATAGTACATCCAAATGTAATAAATTTTTTGGTTAAAACAAGAAAATATTTGATTAAATCAACGCAACTAGCCTTGGCTAGGTCGAAGGGGTGCCTTGGATTTTTATCCTTGCCTTCCCCTTCGTCAAATGTGATTCCCGAATCTTTTTCTTTGTTTGCGTGGACTAGGAGTCGTTCAAAAGGGTTTCTTACTTTTTTCCTTAAAAATTCACTTTTTGGGTGACTTGGTACACCCTAACTCTATACCAAGTGGCGACTCCATTTTTCATATAAAAAACCCTTTTTGAACTATTTTTCTTGGGTCAAATCGTCGCAGTTTCAAAAGTCCCATTTAGACCCATCTTTCTTTTAAATCACAATTCATTTTCCAAATCACAAAATACATCTTTCTCAAACCATCCATTTTTATTTTTATCAAAAAAAAAATTCACTTTTTCCAAACCAATAAAATCCCAAAAGCAATCATTTTATTTTTCCAAAAAAATGGGGCGCGACAGTTGGCGACTCCACTGGGGACTTTCGAGAGTCCGAGCAAATTTGATTTAATCAATCTTTTTCTTCTTTTAACCTTTTCATATATCACATTTGGGTGTTTTAGGGTTGCATTTTTTCCTTTTTTAGGATTTTTTGCATTTCACGCGTATCCAACTACTCCCTCGCTCGTGAATGTATGATTGGTTAATTGGATGTATGTGTACTTGTTTATCCCGCGCTTGCATTGCATCTGGGTGGGGGACATCACCCTAGAGCCTCGTGTTGGGTTCTTGATCCCTCCCCTCCAAACGAGCACTAGCATACGAGCATACGCTTTAATTTTTTTCACCCTTCATTTATTTTTCTTTTAGTGGCTTGTCATGCCACTCCACCCTATTAGGATTAGGTGACTCACTTGGACATGTGATCACGACACGATGTGTGTGTAGCATGTTCCAATGGGTCACTCAATCTTCCGCTTAAAGCTATTGGTTGATAGCCTTTAGCTTTTGGTCGAAGATTGAGGTTTTGATAGATTCACTCAAACACGTAGCCGTGACACGATGTGTGCGTAGCGGTGTTTGGGGAATCGCTCGAGCCACCGACAAAGAACCTTGGGATTGATGACCCTTGGTTTCTAAGTCTGAAGGCTCGGGGGCCTATGACCTATCGAGTCTAGATGCATTAGTAAGCCAAGCCTCATGCATTCATATTAGAATTGCCTAGGGTAGAGTCAGCCATTATCCTGAACTAGGGACACTATCCACGAGGGGAGGGGTCCAACCCCTTTCTCCCTTTATTGCTTTATTTCTTTGTATTGATTTCGTTGCTACAATGTGTTATGTGTATTTATCTGGCTGAACTAACTTTTCTTGGTTTTGTGTCCCCATTGCATTCACAAACCCTAGCAAATAAGAGGTCTGGCATGACCTTCTTTTAGAACCTACCCTCGTAGATAGGTTATTGCACGTTTAAAGATTTTGGGATATTGCATTCATAGATTAATAATTGCATAGCATTCTAAGCCTACTTTGGCGTAAAGGGTCCCCTAGGTCATATTGCATTTCAAATTGCATCTTTACTGCTTTAATAAAATGGCATCATGCATAAACCCTAGAAAGGGAATGCCACATAGGGAATCCCGTGTTTAGGAATAAGCCACCTTATGTCTCGGATACTTAATCCAGTGAGACTTGCACGTTTACATTTTGTACCATCCAAAGGGGTAGTGCACAAGGTAAGGTAGGATCCGATCATTTTCATAGAGTGATCTTTGGAATATGAGCATCTAATAATCACTTTTTGGCCATTTTATCAAAAATTGGTAAAAATCCCTTGCGCGAAGGACATTAATTTGAAGAAATTCACAAATGATTCCTCCTATTGAGATGATAAATAAATTGAGGCCAAATTGTGATTTTAGAAGGCTCATAGACTGATTTTCTGAAACCACCAATGGCCGGCCGATTCGATCAATCCATTTTGTCAATTCATAATCAATTTTAAATAAACCATTCTTTTGACCAATTTACCCTTTTTAGGGTCATTCGGCCGATTTTTGAATAAATCCCTAATTCAATTTCATTTGACCAATTTACCCATTTTTAGGGCAACCAAGCCGATTTTGAGTAAATCAAGTTTCGTTCAATCTATTTGATCAATTTACCCTTTTTTAGGGTGATCTGATTATTTTTGGATAAATTTCATTCAATTCATTTGACCTGTTTCCCTTTTTAGGGTAATTCGATCGATTTTAAATAAATTGTCAATTTCATTCAACCCATTTGCCCTATTAGGGTTTCATTGTCAAATTCCAAATTGGGAAATCTAGTCGATTTCGAGAAAAACCGTCCATTGCATCCAATCACTTGATCAATTAGGGTTTTGACCCGTAATTCACTAAGAAATTTTATCAACAAATTCCGATCTCTTCGATAGGAGTTCGTCAAGGTCAAACCCATGCGTTTTGCAAATCAAAGGTGATCAATCTATTCGGACGTTGTCCTCATTTTGACAAATCTCTCGTCACTCCAATGGCCAAATTTTTCAAATTATTTTTCACTCAATGAGTTGATCAGATCCGTCAGGTATGGTATAGTGCTTACCCTAGAGGATCGCATTTTCATGCTAGGCCTACCCTTGGCATAAAAAGGGCTCCCCCATAGGACATGCATCCGAATTTTCTGGATATCTACTAACTCTTGCCTTTTTCTTTTCCTTTTCTTTATTTTCTTTGGAATAATTAAGCGAGGGTTGAACCTAAAGGCAATCTGTCAAAAATTCTCAGGTGATATTTCAACATAGCTTCTCGTCGAAGCCCCATCATAACGCGATCCCGCAGTAGAGCCCAGAGGAGTCGTGTAAACATGAGTTCACAACCGGAACAGTCAGATAGGTCTGCTACTACCGCTCAACCCGAGACTGCAAGTTCGGGGATTCAGTTGACTGAGATGCTTACCAAGTTTGGAGAGATGGCGTATGAGATGGCCGCCCAAAGGAAGTTGAATGATGAGCTAATTAGCAGCGGAGTTCAACCCGAACCTGTACCCGCCAGACAGCCTGAGCAAGAGCCATTTGACCTGCCTTCGGCCCATGCCACTGTTACTCCATCATTTCCTATTGTACCCGAAGAAACTTTCACCTATCCCACCACAAATTTGCCATACACTTACCCTCCTCATCCTTCATTTTTTCTTAATCACACGCGAGGTCCACCACCCCAAATCACTTCAAATATACCACCTGAGCCACATACTTTTTATCACCCTGTTGCTGAGCCATTCCTACCAGACCATATTGTTCAAACCAAGGCAGAAATGGGGGAATCTTCTGCTCCCGTTGATATAAAGCTACTCAAACGCCTTGATCGTTTTGATGAGTTTATGAGGAAGAGTCAGGGGTTGAACAAGCAAGGAGTCCTGGACTACGATGAGCTTTGTCCCTTTCCCAATATGCAATTGCCCGAGGGGTTCAAAACCCCTAAATTTAACAAGTACGATGGGACGGGTAATCCCAAGACACACCTCCTGATACGAACTCGACCCAACAAGAACCTGTCTTGAAGAACCGAATCGATCAGGCAGCGGAAGGATCTATCTTGACCAGGTTATGGATACAAAGATGGAAAGACCTTACGACCCCTCTAATCCCCGTGACTACGAACTTGTTGATATTATCTCAACCCGTAACCAAACGAATTAGTGAACCTCAGGCAAGTGTAGAAGGCGCCACAATTCAACATGGTCTTGAATTGATAAGCCGAAACTTGAACAAAGGAGATACAACTCACTTTGTATCAAGGAACGCTCCCAAAGGAACAAGAAAGAGAAAACTCTCAATTTTTATTCATCTCATTATTGTCTTTTCAATAATTAAATAAAGTTGGCTATTTATAGCCTTACAAGACTCAAAACCCTAATCTAAATTGGAAACAATACAAGCTTCCTTATTTGACTTGACACAACTTCCTAAATAAATTTGGAAGTAATTAACTACTTCTCTAAAACTCTAATTTAATTAGAATAGGGAACTAACTGACTCAATTGGCTTAACTATGGTCAACATGACCTTAGCCTTTATTCCCTAATTCAAGCGACTTACTTAACTCTCAATTTGGAAATCAATCAAGATATCAATCAAGATTTGGAAATCAATCAAGATACCAATCAAGATTTGGAAGCCAATTAAAATTTGGAAAATTTGGATCTTCAATGATTCTCGAGCCCGATTGCACCATCAACCATCATTAGAATGTGAAGACTTGTAAAATGAAAGGAATCCATGCAAATCTTCATGTTCTCATCATTCCCCGACTTTTTGCTAACAAGTTGGGAAAGCCTGTAGACGACGAGAACCTGCCTCTAAGGTTGTTCCCGGAAAGTCTGGAGGGGGATGCCCTCGACTGGTACTCAAATTTGAAGTCCGAAGAAGTAAAAACCTGGATTGACTTGTCCAATGCTTTTGTAAGGCAATATGAGTATAACTGCGAGTTGGCTCCGACACGAACCACGTTGGAAGGAACAAAAAGAAAACCCTCCGAGGATCACAAGACTTATGCCAAGAGATGGAGGAAAATAGCTGCCAAAGTCGAGCCACCAATGACTGAGGACGAAATCATACGCACTTTCATTAAGGCACATGATCCTCCATATTTCGAAGAAATTTTTCGCATGACTGGATGCTCGTTCGCTGCTATTGTCAATAAGCTTGAGGAATTTGATGATTTCGTAAAAGCTGGGAAGATTGTTAATGTCTCTACCCTCAAGTCACAGTTGGATGCTTTGCAAGGTCAGGGGACTAGTGGGAAGAACCCGCAATTCCAAAAGAAAGAGGGGGAAACTGCTTTCACATGGAATCAAAACCCTGTCCCAAGACCCAGACCTCGACAATACCCTACCTACTCAAACCCTTACCCCTACTACTCAAATCCTCGTCCTGTTTACCACACCAATATCACTCATCCTCGACCTCGCCCAAATTATGCCAACCCGCCTACAACCCCTTTCCAAATATCTCAACCAAACTTTCAACAAGCTCGTCCTCGGCCTCCTTACCACCAAAGATTTTCCCCACCAAATAGACCCACCTACAACTATCCCCGACCCACTGAAACCTACAATCAAAGCCGTACCCGAACCTTCGCCAACCTAGGCAGGCCTTTGGACCAATTGTATGAGCAATTGAAGGTTGCCAACAAAATAGGCGTGATTCCCCCTCCAACTTACCTTCATGGCATGCCTGCTGGGTACAATCCACATGTTATTTGTGCCTATCATTCGGGAGTACCTGGCCACTCAACGCCGATTGCAGGGCAACTTAAGCACAAAGTCCAAGACATGATCGAGGCAGGAGAAATAGTGCTAAGGAAAAGAGGTGAACAAGGGCCGATCATAAGTACAATCCTTTCCTGAACACCAGGACACCTTCGAGGCATCCACCTCCAACGACGAAATTTGAAAATCCTGAAGGAGCTTTGCACAATTTGGATGGCCGAGTATCTTCTCTCACGAAGGGAATTTCGGTAAATCTAGGGGGTTGTTATTTACTAAAGTTCACAAAAACCATTTCTTGCATATGTGAATAGCTTCATGAAAACATCTTTCGCAATTAAGTTTTTTTGTCTTGTTTTCGCTTGATTAGTTTTTCCATTAAATGCACAATTTGTTTATTTGATTATTGTCCTGAATTTTAATTCTTTTAAATGGCCAAAGAATGAAATTATTTGACCCTTTGAATATCACTGTTCTGGATTCCGATAATACCATTCATCTAAAAATCCCTTCATTAAGAAATCCCTTCATTGAAAAATCCCTTCTTTGAGAAGGTCAGAAATCCCTTCGTTGAAAAATCCCTTCTTTGAGAAGGTCAGAAATCCCTTCGTTGAAAAATCCCTTCTTTGAGAAGGTCAGAAATCCCTTCGTTGAAAAATCCCTTCTTTGAGAAGGCCAAAAATCCCTTCATTAAAAATCCTTCATTGAAAAATCCCTTCATTAAGAAAGCTCTTCATTGAAAATCTTTTCGTTAAGAAAGCCTTTCATCAAGAAATCCCTCCTCTGCCAAGTTCTAAGCTGATTGGTTAAAGCAGCGTCACCGACGATTGATTTTGATGGATGAAAAGCAGTTGAATGTCGTATGGCCTGTATTCATAACAAAAAGGTCCGCCACCGGTCCTTTAGAGAAGAAGGACAATGAGTTAAAGCGAGATTTGCCAATGCAAGATGAAATCAAAGACGAATTTGGCCTAAACTGGTAAGGCCATTTGTCATTCAAAAAGGTGCTACCGAGTGGAGCACTTATCCTTGAAGAGATGGACGGACAAACAGTCTCTCAACCTATCAACTCAGACATGTGTAAGAAGTTTTATTTTTGATTATGCAAATTTCTTTTGGAAATCATGCAAGGGACGAGGCAAAGGTCAGGCCATCTTCCTTTCCAATCAAAACATTTCATCCCTAGTCATCCCTTTTGAGCTATCAGAACAATAATTTTCGTTTGGCAGCCCCTGAGAATTGCAAACCCCACACTGGGGCAAATTCATTTTTGAAACGAGATTATCAGAGAGGGAAAAGGAAAAATCCCCATACTGGGGCAAATTCATTTTGAAAAAAAAGGAAAAAGGAAAAAGAGGAAAAAAGAAAAGAAAGAACCCCACACTGGGGCAAATTTAGTTTTTTGAAGGAAAATGCAAAAAGTGAGGAAAATGCAATGAAGAAAATGCAAAGAAAGAGAAAATCCAATCAAACTGGGGCAAATTCATTTTGAAAAAGAGATGATCAAGAAAGGGAAAGAGCCCTACACTGGGGCAAATTTATTTTTGGAAAAAAAAAAGAAAAGAAAAAAAAAGAAAAAAATGGAAAAGAAGGAACCCCACACTGGGGCAAATTTAGTTTTGACGAAAAATGCAAAAGTGAGAAATATGCAATGAAAATGCAAAGAAAGAAAAATCCAATCAAACTGGGGCAAATTTCCTCGGTTTTGTTCAGAAATTGGAGATAATTTCAAAATAATGCAATCTCAGGTTAGTTCACCTCTCATAAGCACAAATTGCTTTCAAGCCTCAACTTTTCTTGAAAACACCCTACCTGACCTCATTACAAAAGCCCAAAGTCCTGGCTTTCGTCACTTGTTGTATTTCTATTGGGAAGTTCGCTAATCAACTGACAAGTGATGTCCATGATGCCTTCGCTTAAGTCTATAAGGGGAGCGCATTTTACTGATGTCAGCATTTTTTTCAAACTTACATTTCTGAGTCGATCATGGTTGAGTTTTTCCATTTGCTTCCTTAGGTGAAAATCCGAAAGGACACCTCAAAAGAAAAGGAGGAAAAGAAAGAAAAGAGAAAAACACGAACAAAAAAAAAAAAAAAAAAAAAAAAAAAAAAAAGAGTGGGGCAACCTTGGTGAAAACCCGAAAGGGCACCAAGGTAGGTTTTTTGCAGCATGCGAGCACGAGGAGGAACGGCTGGCGACCTGGTTCATTTGGATTTCTCCTCATTTTTTTTGTCATCCTTCTACCAATGTTGGATTCCAGAATAAAGATATCCATAGATTTGAACATGACATCTGTTGGCCAAAGCTGTGTCATTTTTTGTAAAATATTCTTTTGCAAATACATTCTTAGGAAGCTCATTTTTCCAAATTACTTGCATTCATGGCATTTTTTGTAGAATTTAAGCACAAGTGGTTATGTGTGCATTCTTGTGCATATTTATTCTTTCATGACATGTGAATTTTCTTGCATACTTCATTCTTTATCTTTGAATTTTGGTGAATAACAATCCCCGTGGTTTATTCGAAGCATACTTGGGTTCAGTCATCTCTTGAAAAGGGTTAAGGTTCAACAAAGTCAGTTACGCAGACTTCACAATATGGCAAAGCACATACCTGATCAGTTTGTAAATCAGAAAAGCCTTAGGGTGAAAAATCCAACTCAATCGACTGCCGCAGCAAAAGTTGATAAAGGCGTTGAAAGACTCATGTTTACACGATTCTCAAAGGAAAACGGATCAAGTGATGGTGGCAATTTCTTTGTTTTCTTTTCTCTTTTGCAGAAAAACTGCATACACAGATGAAAGTAATCACACCTCGCACTGGAATCGGTGTCGGAAAGAGTTCTCCGGTGAACAAAGGCAGATTGAAAATGTCGCAAGCAAATTTCATCGAAAAATGCAACAGCATGGCGATACAGAATCAACTCTGGACTCACATTGCAAAAATTCATCATACTGGGGCAAATTAATTTTTCGGAAAGATTTTCAAAAGTCAAAAAGAAAAGCAAAAAGAAAAAAATCATCAATAAAAAAATGAACACAAATTTTATCGCGGCAGGCTCGGGTTTAATCCCACTGACCGATTGTCAAGGCATTTTTATTTTACTCTGCCACTAGCTGTGGGTCAGTCCCACGATCAAAAGCATTTTCGGGTCAGTCCCACGATCAAAAGCATTTTCGGGTCAGTCCCATGATCAAAAGTTTATTCGGGTCAGTCCCACGATCAAAAGCTTATTCGGGTCAGTCCCATGATCAAAAGCATTTTCGGGTCAGTCCCACGATCAAAAGCATTTCGGGTCAGTCCCATGATCAAAAGTTTATTCGGGTCAGTCCCACGATCAAAAGCTTATTCGGGTCAGTCCCACGATCAAAAGCATTTTCGGGTCAGTCCCATGATCAAGAGCTTATTCGGGTCAGTCCCACGATCAAAAGGATTTTCGGGTCAGTCCCATGACCAAAAGCATTTTCGGGTCAGTCCCGCGATCAAAAGCATTTTCGGGTCAGTCCCATGATCAAGAGCTTATTCGGGTCAGTCCCACGATCAAAAGGATTTTCGGGTCAGTCCCATGACCAAAAGCTTTTCGGGTCAGTCGATCAAAAGCAGTCCCATGATCAAAAAAGCATTTTCGGGTCAGTCCCACGATCAAAAGTTTATTCGGGTCAGTCCCACGATCAAAAGCATTTTCGGGTCAGTCCCACGATCAAAAGCTTATTCGGGTCAGTCCCACGATCAAAAGCATTTTCGGGTCAGTCCCATGATCAAAAGCATTTTCGGGTCAGTCCCGCGATTAAAGCTTGTTCGGGCCAGTCCCATGATTTGAATTTCCTTCTCTAGTCAGTCCCAATTTTAATTTTTCTGTTCGGATCAGTCCCGTTTTAAATTTCTGTCTGGGTCTATCCCATTTAAATTTCTGTTTGGGTCTATCCCATTTAAATTTCTGTTCAGGTCTATTCCGTGGGTCTACCCCATTTACATTCCTGTCCGGGTCAGTCCCGTTTTCAATCCATGTTCGGGTCAGTCCCGTTTTTAAATTCCTGTTCGAGTCAGTCCCGCTTTAAGTTCCTGTTTGGGCCAGTCCCGTCTTTAAATTTCGTTCGGGTCAATCCCACTTTAAATCTCCTGTCTAAGTCAATTCCATTTTAAAAGTTTTGCCAAAAGGGGTCAGTCCTTATTTCTAAAACGTCCACCGTTCGTGACGTTTGCCACCGAATAAAGCAGGTAAGTATTTGGTGTCTACTTCTTTGTCTCAAGTTTTTCCAAAACTCAGACAAAGAGGGGCAAACTGTAGACACCAAATTTTTGGTGTAATTTCTTTTACTTTTTATTCTCATTTGTCGTGGTTACTTTTAGTTTTTTTTTAGTTTCTAGTTTCTATTTTTATTTTTTAAGTTTTAGCGTAGAAAAATCATGAAAAAAAAAGGAGAAAAAGGAAAATTGTTCACAAAAATACATTCAAATTTAATTTTTTTGGCATTTTGGTTTATTTTTGTTAATTTATTTTAAAAAAGAAAAGAAGGGAAAAATGATGAAAAATGATGAAAATGAAAGAAAAGATCGAAAATGGTAATTTTGTTATTTCTAGTTTGATTGATTTTGATGTGTTTGTAATTAAAATTGTTGTTTCTATTATTATTTAGTTTTACTATTATTTTTGTTAAATTATTAAGTTGAGAAAAAAAAAAGAAGAAAAAAAAGATCACAATTCCATTTTCTGCCGGATCCATTTCTCCACTGCAGCACTACATCTTATAAACTACCGACTCCACTCCACTACCTCAGCCTAAAAAAAAACCAAAAAGAACATTCCAGCTCCACTCCACTACCTCAGCCAAAACCACAAAGAACATTCCAGTTCCACTCCACATTTTTTTAGCTTCGGACCAAGACCAAAAGAGAGAGGGAGACTTACCTGGTAAGCACCGCGAGAGGGAAGAAAACAGCGAGCTGCAATCTTTCTTCTTCTCCCTTCTGTCCAGACCGTGAGCTAGAGCAACGGAAAGGAAGACACTGCGTGAGTTCCTCCCATTTCTGCACCCTTCACCCTCAACCAACTGCGATCATCCACCCACTTCAACAACCGCAGCTGCAACACCAACCCGCGAACCGAACTGGTGCGTGAAGCCGAGAGGAAGGAAGAAAAATTTTCAGATTTTTTTTGTGCGTGAGCTGAGTTGTTACAGAGGTAATTTCTGAGCCAAATTTAAGCTAATTAATGGTAGATGATAGAGATTAAGAGTCTGCATGTTGGATGGTGCGACTGGATGATGAAATTACCACCTGAGAAAATCTGTTTTGCAAAAGAAATGAGTTGGCCGAGAACTGATTCAGAAATGCAGCTTTAATCTTGTTTCTTTGGAGTAATCTGAGCTTTTAAATGTTGTTAACTAACTAAGAACTAGGTGATTAAGTCTTGCATGAAGTTAGTTAGTTCGGATTAAACTAGAAAAGAAGAGATGAAACAGAATCGGCTAGCCTGCAAGCTCATCCGAGAGTGGCCGAACAAATTGCTGGTTGATTGACGAATTCTTGGTAATAACCGAACTGAATTTGGACTGGAAATGCTAGCTAATCAGTTCAGTAGTTGTGCATGTGAGATTTAAGTGCCAAATACAAGGTTTTAACCGAAGGAAAATTCTGTTTAGGACTGACTAAAAGTTGAAAAAAAACTGTGTGATGGCCGAGAGAGCAGAGTTGGAATTGTAGTTTGTTATCAGAATTTTCTTTGTGAGAATTATGCTAGGAAAGAGGGCTGCTATCCACGGTTGTCTTGAGCATCTAATGACCGAAATTTCTGACTTCATCATCTAATCAAATAGATGTTAATCCAACACTTAAATCTTGCTTTATGAAGATCATCTTACATGTTTAAGGTAGTAATTGCATTTGATGCCCGAAAGTTTGCTGGATAGTCCTTTCCCCTTATCCCAAGTTTTTGCATTTGGTTGAGTGTCGAATCTGTCATGATTTTCTCGAATTGCTATGCATGAATACCTCTCGGTTGTGTAAAGAGTTTAAAGCTGCAACTTTGCAGCAATAGGTTGCAGAATTGCCGAAATCATGACTATTTTGACACTCTTGATGGTTGTTTGCTATTTGTTCTTGGTAATCATGTTAGAGTATTGGTTTAGTGTGTTGCCTAATGGATTTGCAAGTTCCACTGAAGTTCATCGCTGGGGTCTGCGAGGAATGCATTTTTTGGGTTGTAAAATGTGGTTGTTTCTGTTTGAGTTGTATAGTCTCAATTTGTTTGTTTGCAGAAGTGTCGACCAACTCTTTTCCTTTGCATGCTTAGTATACTACCTTAATGATAAGTTTTAGCTGGATTCTGGTTTGAGATGATTTTTAGAACTGGCAACATGATGTTGCCGAAGTTTCAGAGCATGAAAGTCACAAAACATTTTCCAGATTTGCTGCATACTCTTTACTTCTGTCATTGCATTAAAACATGAGAGTTGGGTATTAAAAATGGAAGGAATGAATGGTTGCATCGCTGTTTTGATCCACATTTGAGTTGGTTGAAGCTAACTAGTTTATGTTTGGGATGAAAATTGGCATTCGGCATTCACAGAACCGAAACCGCCATAAAAATTGCAGACTTATACCTCCTGTAGACCTGCATAGAACTTGCATGATTTCCTTATAAGTGGTGTTGGTTGGGATGTGAAAGATATGTGTTTCGTTGCTTAGTTCAAGTTTCTTTGGAGATTAGATGGGAAGTTGTGATCAAAGAGCTCCTGAAATCTGCATTTGGAACCAGAAATTGCCGAAAGGATGTTTGCTGCACTTTGTCTCTTGCTTTTGCTGTTATTACCTGCTTCCTTTGAGTGTAGTGGAGAAAGATACTTGACTCACAGTAGCGAATTGATCAAACTTGATTTTAATAGGGATCTATTGCAGTCTACTTTTATTGATGTTATTACATCTATTTTCTTCTCAAAAGGTCTTAAGGAGGTGTTAAGATTCTTCATTTTTTTTTGACACCCTTGTTGATGGAAAATCTGTATTCCGAGGGGTTTAGTGTGTGTTTGGAGGATTTTTATATACCAAAGACATCTGGGTTCCTCCCAATGTCATGAAAGCTTAATAATCTTGGAAGAATTCATAGTCTTGGTTTCATT
Organism: Coffea eugenioides; assembly: GCF_003713205.1. Taxonomy (NCBI): domain Eukaryota; kingdom Viridiplantae; phylum Streptophyta; class Magnoliopsida; order Gentianales; family Rubiaceae; genus Coffea; species Coffea eugenioides. The sequence goes on along the minus strand of NC_040042.1, from coordinate 19,517,159 downwards.
TGATTCAGTTTTTCTTAGATAATTTTGTTATTTAATCATAATAAATAATTTCTGTGATAGTTTTTCTCTTTTTGTGATTGTTGCATTTGATTGTGATGGATTCCACCGTAAGCATTTCAATTTAGCACCCCACTTTAAATTCTTGAGACCCTTTATTTGAGACCGATTTTTGCTTGCACGTGCATGATCTATTCCATATTTAATTTTCGTTCCATGCTTAATTTCCACTTTTGTGTTTAATGGTTGTTTCATGTGATTATTTGATAATTAAAGTGGTACCTTGACATTTTTATTATTTTGGAGGGTAATTTAATAATTTCACTTCATTAGAGCATCGATTCAAGGGAGGTACATTCTATCCCTTATTTGCACTTCATTTGACCCTATGTGCTCCTACGTGTTATGTGAATATGCATGTCTATTTTGCTTTCCTAGCCTTCCTTTAATTTAATTTCTTTTATTTATGTCATTTACTTTTGCTTTTTATTTAAGTTATTCTTTATGGGGTATGTGTACACCTCTTGGCTTGTAATAGATAGGGCTTGAAGGAACATTCAATGAAGACCTATCGAAGACGTGTGCCTAGCTAGCAAATGTAATAGCTAGGGCTTCAATTGCCCATGTGTTATGTGTTACTTGTTTCAATTAGGTTCTTGCATCTAGTTGAGCATGCTAAGTGTTATGTGCTATGTGTTTATAAGTGTTTGGCATGTCTACTCGCTTTCCATAGCCATGAATGAATGTGATGGACGGATGTACGTTTCCACTAGTCCAACGCTAGTCGGAATCCATAGAATGGGCTAGTCCAACGCTAGACCCTTAGGGACTTCCCCTCGTTAGTACATATTTGCGTGTTCATCACATGTCATGCATTTTTCTTAACTTAGCATTTGGCATGCTCCTTGAAACCCTTTTTCCCTTCATTTAGGATTTTTGCATTTCATACTAGTTATAGGGTTCATTTGCTTGAGAGTCCCCTTAAATATGGGATATAGACGAGTGTGGCTTTTTATAAGCCTTAGCACGCTTGTATTCCCTCTATAAAAGGGCAAATTGAGTCACGATTTAGGTCTCCCCGTACTCAGTATGCATGAATTCCCTAGGTCCATGCATCCATTATCCCATTTTTACCCTCATGACACTTTCACTTTGCACACGTGCACTTTTATAATCCTCACTTGCACACGAACGCTTTTATCATTACTTGCACACATGCACTTTATATTATCATTTCACATATCATACCTTGCTCACTCACGTGCACATTTTTACTTACACATTCTTGTCTTTTATTTACTTTTTTTTTTCAAACTCATGTCCTCACATTGCATACATGCATTTCATTCATTTGCATCCCACTCGCATTATTCGTGACCTCTCCAAAGGGTCATTATTGGGCTTCACAATTAATGTGATTGGCGCCATTCAACCTTTGAAGAGAAATTTCCCCCAATACCCCTAGGTCTAGGGTTTGCATTCATATAGTACATCCAAATGTAATAAATTTTTTGGTTAAAACAAGAAAATATTTGATTAAATCAACGCAACTAGCCTTGGCTAGGTCGAAGGGGTGCCTTGGATTTTTATCCTTGCCTTCCCCTTCGTCAAATGTGATTCCCGAATCTTTTTCTTTGTTTGCGTGGACTAGGAGTCGTTCAAAAGGGTTTCTTACTTTTTTCCTTAAAAATTCACTTTTTGGGTGACTTGGTACACCCTAACTCTATACCAAGTGGCGACTCCATTTTTCATATAAAAAACCCTTTTTGAACTATTTTTCTTGGGTCAAATCGTCGCAGTTTCAAAAGTCCCATTTAGACCCATCTTTCTTTTAAATCACAATTCATTTTCCAAATCACAAAATACATCTTTCTCAAACCATTCATTTTTATTTTTATCAAAAAAAATTCACTTTTTCCAAACCAATAAAATCCCAAAAGCAATCATTTTATTTTTCCAAAAAAAATGGGGCGCGACAGGAAAACAGAAGGCTACGGGGAGGTTTTTTGCAAAAGGGGAGGCGGCTGAGTTTGGAGAGAGAGAGACAGCTTGAGAGGGTTTTGAAGACGGCGGGAGAAAAAGGAAAAACTGAGAGCTGAGGGTTTCGGCTGAGAGATTGGGGGCAACGGCGGAAAAGAAAAGGGGAGAGGACTGACGGCTAGAGAGAAACCAAGCAAAAACTAGAGAGGCTATGGGCTGAAGAGAATGGAAGCCACGGGTCTGTGGTTGAGAGGAAGGGTAGCGAACGGAAGGAGAAACCAAAGCCATCGTCATCGGCTTCAACCATTGTTGAAAGGCACGGTTCTGCAGCAAGCTACCGCTGTGATCTTCCCTTTTGCTTTCGGCTAAGGTCCAAGTTGTCTCTTTTGCTATTTACTTGTTTGACCTTTGCTGTTTTATGGTTTATTCTTTGATTTTTCATGCTGTCTGATCGTTGTTCATGGATGGTTTACTCATAATCTGCTTGCTCCTTTTAAGAGCCATGTTTTCTTGGCCCCTTTCTACCTTAGATCTCCCTCTGCTGCATGTTTAGCCGTGGCTTCATGATAGGTTTAGGGAGTCTAATGAGCAGCAGACTTTTGTTTATCGGTTGGATGAGTTATCTTGTCTATGTAGGCTGCTTTTTCCTTTAGCCGAGCAAGTTGGCAGTCTCCTTACGGGTTCTGTAACTGGTTTTCCTCAACTGAAATGGGGGATTTTGTTAGGGATGGCTGATTCGCATTAGTTAAAAGATCAGAGGACTTTAATGCTTGTTTTTTTTGTGGTTCGAATGAAACGAAGTTAGCTTGCCCAGATTCTGGTTTCATGTTTTTCTTTGGTTGTTGCATGTTCTGCTCTTTCGGATAAATCAAGAACCTTGTCTAGATTATGCTAACCAAATGGGTTGAAGTTTCTGGAGGTTGTGCAGGGGATCCAGATTTGCTAGACCTTCTTGAATCTTTATCTTTAATTATTGTGCTGAAAAATGGAAATAAATCTTTGTTGATTTTCATACTCCAATTCAAGTTCATTTGGTTGGGTGTTTGTCGTCTGACGAAAGGCGATGGGTATGAAGCCCAGTAAACTGCAGAAAAATCTTGCCGAAGTTGGCATGCTCGTGATGATTGAATTTTCTGTGATTTCCCTTGCTTGCGAGCTTCTTGTGATGACCTAGTTCTGTACCGCATGCCTTAAGTTTTTTTTCTTGTTGCATAAAATGGTCAATTCCATATTTGCTGAAACCATTTCTTGTCCAAATCATGTTCGGTTCGCAGTTCATGGAGTCTGCAGCCCTTAAACTTGTTACACAGCAGAACATCATAAGTTTCATTCTTTCATTGTTGCATTGAAAGATATCATTTTGGGTTATGACTGTTTCATCATGTTGGTTTCCCGTTCTCCCAAACATATGAAGAAACTTGCTGTTTGTCTTTTCATTTTTTGCCCACTTACCGTTGCATTTCAGTAGTGTTGTTTCATCCTTTAATTTCCTTTTGATGCGAGCATGTTCACCATAAGTCTCTTCATGTTTGCATAATATTGTCTTGGAGCTTCCTGTGTAGAGGTCTAGAACTTTACCTGCTTCATGGTCCGAGAGTTAAAATGTTTTCTCAGATGTTTTAGTTGACATCTCAAGTGAATGTTGATGTTTTCTGTGCTGCATTTTTTTTGTTTTCCTTGCGGTCCAAACTGATGTTTGGAGACGTGTGGGTTAAGCCAATAAAACAATGAGCTTTGTACAATGTTTTGTCACTTTATTGGCATGAGTTGAAGCTGCAAAGCTTGCAACAAACAATTGCAGAACAAAGCTCCCTAAGCTGCTGAATGCCTGTTGTTGCAGAAAGTTTTGTCTCGTGGCTTTTTGCATGGATTTTGCATGCAAAAGTAGTTTTCAAAATTGCACTTCACTCCCCTTAGCTCCCATCTATGCTACAAAGGCCCAATTATGTTCTCATTTCTTGCAATTAGGTCCTAGAGTAATTGCAATTTGAACCATTACTTGGCCCTTTCTTTGCTCTTGGACCCTTGAAGTTCCCAAAATGTTTAATTGGACTTGAGTGATTGGTTATGTTTGCGATTAGGTCCTTGGTAGTTTTTTTCTATTTTAGAAATTTGATCAATAATTTACTTTCTTGGAAATTATGCATTATGTGATTTCATTTAAGTTGCAATTGGGAGGGATTTTGGTGATTTTGTTTATACTTTACTATTTAATTGGTGCCTTGACCCTTTTATTGTTTTGAAGCTATTTTTCCTTCATTTGATTACCATTGCAAGGGAGGTACATTCTATATCTTATTTTCACTTTATTTGACCCTATGTGTCTATGTGATTTATGTGCTTAATTGCATGACTTTTGAATGTTTTCATTTTATTTATTTATTTATCCACTTTATTTGTTTTAGTTTTGTATAGTTATTTTCAATTTCGATCATTTGAAAGGCACTTAAATGCCAAGTTGTAATAGTTAGGTTTATTTTATTTATTTTCATTTCCCCCGTTAGATTGTAGTAGGCCCCCCCTCGAATGTAATAGCTAGGGTTTTATTCGCTTTCTTTTCACTCGTGTGATTTGCATGCTTACGTGCTATGTGTTACCGCTTTCTTAGGGCTTTGCATCTAGATATCATGACTATGTGTTATGTGTTTATGTGATATTATCTGTTTACTCGCTTTATTATGTCTTTACGAGATTATAATTAATGTGTGGCGTTATCACACTAGTCCAACGCTAGTTGTGGCCCCCCTTTCCCGAATCCACACTAGTCCAATGCTAGTTGTGGCTTTTTGTTCCGTTTTTCTCACTAGTCCAATGCTAGTGAGAAGTCATAGACATGGGCTAGTCCAATGCTAGACCCTTAGGAGCCCCTCAAGCGTTAGATCATGGTTGTGTGATAAAATCATTTCATCTCATGTATGTTTTCATTTTTTAGAATTTTACCATGTTGCATGACACTTTCTTATATATGTACATCCTTTATTCCATATTCTCTTCTACTTATATCCCTTATTCCATATTTTCCCTTATATATATATTCCTTACCCCTCTGTATGAAAACATAACAATAGACTTACATTTCATTTCAGAAATAGAAACTAGGTTAAATCATTTACATGCTAGATTAGAAAACCCCCTTGAATATGGGATATGGACGAGTTTGGCTTTCTAACCTTAGCACGCTCGTATTCCCTCTATTAAAGGGAAAATTGAGTCACGAACATTAGTCCCCCGTACCCGACATGATGCACTACTTTAAGACATGTATATTTGTATAATTATTTTATTTCTTTTCTTTTCTTAGAGTCTCATATTTTTACATTATTCGTGACTTCTTCGAAGAGTCTTCATTGGGCGTCACAATTAATGTGATTGGTACCAAATAAGTTTTGAAGATACATTTTCGACCCCCCGACACCCTCCTAGGTCTAGGGTTTGCATTCATATAGTACATTCAAATGTGATAAATCTTTAGGTTAAAATAAGAAAATCTTTGACTAAATCGCGCAACTAGCCTTGGCTAGGTTGAAAGGGTGCCTTGAATTCTTATCCTTACCTTCCCTTTCTTCAAATGTGACTCCCGAATCTTTTTCTCTGATTTTCGTAGACTTGGAGTCGTTTAAAAAGGGGTTTTCTACTTTTTTTCTTTAAAAATTTATTTGTTTAGGTGACTTGGTACACCTTAACTCTATACCAAGTGGCGACTCCATTTTTCATTCAAATTTTTAAACTATATTTTGGGTCAAATCGTCGCATTTTCAAGTCCCATTTAGACCCATATTTTTTCTTCATTTTCTTTGTAAATCAAAATTCATTTTTCAAATCAAAAATTCACTTTTTAAACCCGTTATTTATTTTATAAAAAATGGGGCGCGACAGCTGGCGACTCCACTGGGGACTTAGAGAGTCCGAGCAAATTTGATTTAGTCAATCTCTTTCTTCTTTTAACCTTCTTATATATCACATTTGGAGGTGTTAGGTTGCATTCTTCTTTCTTTTTCCTTTTCTCTTTTTTTAGGGTTTTTTGCACCTACCATGCGCATAATCGCTCTTCGCACACTATGTATGTGATGAATGGATGGTTCATTTATTTGTTTACTTTTTTCGCGATTGCATTTTGGGATGGGGGTAGTTACCCTAGAACCTTCGACCGCATCTAATGGTACAATCCCTCCCCTCAATAAGAAAGCACCTCATACGTGCATGCATAGTCTTATTTACCCTATTTTTTTCTTTTTCATGGGCGTTTCCCACACCTCCTTGTAGGATTAGGATCGATTGCCTTGGGTAGGCGGATGGTGTGCTCTGCGCCCATAGCGCTACCTAAGGGATCACTCGAGCCACCGATCAAAGGCCCTGGGAGTGATGACCCTTCGCCTTTAGGTCTGAAGGCTTGGGAGCTGAAACCTTATCGAGTCTAGATGCATTAGTGAGCCAAACCTCATGCATCCATATTAGAATTGCCTAGGGTAGAGTCGACCTTATCCTGAATTAGGAACACTAGGCACGAGGGGAGGGATTCCACCCTTCTTTCCTTATTTTTCTTTATTGTCTTTTATATCAATTAATTGCCTCAACGTGTTATGTGATTATTTATTGAACTAACATTTCTTTGTTTTCTTGTCTTTTGCATTCATAAACGTTAGGAATTAAGAGATCTGGCATGATCTACTTTTAGAACTTACCCTCTTAGATAGGTTATTGCATGTTTAAGATTCCAATGAATTGCATTTATGGATTGAAAATTGAACATCATTCTAGGCCCACCCTGGCATACAAAGGGTCCCTCAGGTCATATTTTGCATATTTAAATTGCTTTGATAAATTGGCATCATGCATAAGCCTTAGAGGGAATGCCACTTAGGGAATCCCGTTATAGGAATAAACCGCCCTGTGTCTCGGATATATAATCCAATGAGACTTGCACGTCTATATTTCTTGTACCATCCAAAGGGGTAGTGCACAAGGTAAGGTAGGATCTGATCCCTTCCATAATAACGACACCGAGAATGATGGAACAATTTTGTACATTGGGATATGAGCATCTAACAATCAACTTTTGGTTATTTTAATATAGTTGGTAAAAATCCCGTGCTTAAAGGACATTAACTTGAAGAAATTTGCAAATAATTCCTCATTATTGAGATGGTAAATTTATTGAGGCCAAATCTTGATTGTAGGAGGCTCATAGGCTAATGCATCGCAATGCATTTTTGAAAACTACCAAAGGGGGGATAATTCCATTGATTTTTGAATAAACCATCAATTCCATTCAATTCCTTCGATCAAATTATTTATCATTTTCATTTTGTCAATTCATTCATTTTAGGACAATTTAGTCAATAAATCATCAATTCTATTCAAACAATTTGACCAATTCCATCCAGTCCATTTTATCAATTTGTTCATTTTAGGGCAATCTATTTTGAAAAATCACCTATTTCATTCAACTGACCAATTTACCCTTTTAGGATGATCCGGTCAATTTCGAATAAGTTATCAAATTTCATTCAATTCATTTGACCAGTTTACCCTTTTAAGGTAATCTAGTCATTTTTTTGAATAAATCGTTCAATCTATTTGACCAAGGTATCCATTTTTTTTTGGGCGATCCAACAAAGTTCATCAATTTCATCTGATCCATTTGACAACTTAGGGGTCTTGATGTCAAGAGTTGGGATGGCTATTTGTTTTTGAGAAAATCGCTCATCGCATTCATTCCATTTGGATAGATAAGGGTTTCGATTCATGTAAGAAATTGCAATCTCCCCAATAACAAATGATTTGTACAAATTCCTGGGCCAACCAAAACCATTCACTCGTTTGGATTTGTCCTCATTTTGTTAAAAGGTCTCCCACTATTCAATTGGCCCAAAATTTTCAAATTGCTTCTCAAATCAAATGTTGCTAAGTTGATCGGATCCATCAGGTATGGTATAGTGCCTACCTCAGAGGATTACATCATATTAGGCCGACCCTTGGCACAAAAAGGGTTCCCCCATAGGGCATGCATCCGAATTTTTTGGATATTTACTAACTCTTGTCTTTTTCTTTTTCCTTTTCTTTATTTTTATTGGAATAGCTAATCTAAAGGCAATTCCTTTCAAAAATTCTCAGGTAATATTTAAACATAGCTTCTCGTCGAAACCCCATCATAACTCGATCCCGTAGTCGAGCTCGGAAGAATCGTGTAAACATAAGTTCACAACTGGAACCATCGGATAGGTCCGCTACTGCAGCTCAACCTGAGACTGCAAATTTGGGGGTCCAGCTGACCGAGATGCTTGCTAAGTTCAGCAAGATGACCACTGAGATGGTGGCCCAGAGGAAATTAATTGATCAGCTTATCAGCGGTGGTGTTCAACCCGAAACCGCACCTGTCAGTCAACCGGAGCCAGAATCATGTGTCATACCCACGGCCCAGACCACTTTTACTCCACCCTTCATTATTCCACCCGAAAAACCTTCACCTATACCACCGCAAATTTGACATACACCTACCCGCCTAATCCTTCATTCTTTCCTACTCACATGCAAGGTCCCCAACCCCAAATCACTTCGAATATACCCCCCGAACCACATGCTTTTTATCACACTACCGCAGAGCCCTTACTGCCAGACCATACTGTCCAAGCCAAACCAGAGATAGGAGAATCTTCTGCTCCTGTTGATATGAAATTGCTCAAGCGCCTAGACCGTTTCGATGAATTTATGAGGAAAAGTCAGGGGTTAAACAAACCAGGAGTACTAGACTATGATGAGCTTTGTCTCTTCCCAAATGTGCAATTGCCAGTGGGATTCAAAACCCCTAAATTTAACAAGGATGATGGCACAGGCAATCCCAAAACGCACCTCCGTCTGTTTGCTAACAAGTTGGGAAGGCCCATAGATGATGAGAATCTACCTCCACTACTACAAAAGTGTCCTTTTATGACATTCAAAAGCGTCATTATAGATCTATGTCATGACGTTTAGGCTCTAATGACGCTCTATTAGAAGCGTCGTCCATTCTAGCGTCACGATAGGCTTATGACAGTTTTAAGTGTCCCAATTTATCATTATTATGACACTATTAAATGTCATTATCTATGCATATTATGACACTTTCAAATGACAAGAAATGTTGGGGTACAATAACATATCATGACACTTTTTTACTATATGTAGATAGAAATATTATGACACTTTTGAAGAGTAACTAGATCAGGCTTTTATGACATTTTCTACTTGTCAGTGTAGCATCCAAATTAAAGTGTTCCAACTTCTTGCTGCATATCATATAACGGCAGAAACCACATTTCATCCTGCCACACAAGCATCTCCAATCCTAAATTTTGAAGGATTGTAACGTAGCTAGTACAATAATATAAAAGAAGCAATACAATCATCCAAACTTGTGCAAAAGTACATCATCCAAACAATCCACACCAAAAGTGTCTACAAATTATATACTAATTTAGAATAAGGGAAGCCCTAAAGATGGATCAGAAAATTTATTATTTGAGCCACCAGCAACAGCACCACTAGTGCCACTGCCATCGCCACCAATGGAGGGCTGAGACACCATAGGTGGCTGCACCTGAAGTGAGTGATCATCTTCATCCAAAGACAGTCTTTCATATGCTACGTTAGTGAAAGAAGCAGCAATAACAATCACAGGTCCAGAAGCAATCAAAGCTCCCACAACACCCAGCCAAATATATGGTCAAATTGGTGGCACCCGGTGGAGCTGGTGGTGGAAGGAAGGAGCCCGACAATGATAAAATTTCGAACCAGCCATGTAACGTCATGACTGAGCCGGCAGCAGCCGGTTGCCTCAAGCTCACATTGTTGACCGTGCCACTACTACTCAATATGCAAATACCTCTTTGCCTTTTTCTAACATATGTTGCAACTAATTCAACACATCACAGCCGCTGCTGACCTCTAATTTATGTGCTCGGAGCGTGTTGGCGCTCTCTTGAGTGATTATCACCGGGGGTTTAGGCTTGTTTTTGGAGCTAGGTGGCCGGCCTCTTGGCCGAAGAGCTACAACATCGCCTGAGCTTGTGTTTGATGTGACCAGCTCTATATAGACAAAAACAGCTAAATATCTCAAACAGAAAATGCATGTTCAAACTAAAGATCCGAAGAGAAAACATAAAGACACATTCAACCATGTTGCAGTATTTCAGTTCTCTATTCAACTCAAGATTAGTTTATAAAATAAATTTCAAAAAAAGAAGGCAGAGCCTTGGCAAAAAACTAAAGGGCATGCTGCTTGGAAGAATTGAGTAAACTAGAGAGCAAATCCATTTGGCAAGCAATGAAAAACTCGTTTAGTCAATTTATCAAACATGTGGTGGGTCACAGATGCTACCAAACTGATGCTAATGAAGGCTATAACATTTACTTGGAATCTTTCGATGGCATCCAAAAAACAATTATCTTTCGACGGCATCCATTTAGACCTAAAGTTAAAATTATCTCTTAAATACAAGAAATCAAAAAGAAAACAACCTTGATGTTAACAAAAAATTGAATCATTGATATTCAATAAACTAAACAAACATCTTAATCATCATACCTCCATCGGTGGGATGAATCCTAGTTGCTTCCTCCTTGAAAAATTAGCAGATTGGCAAGAAAATTGGCTAAATCTGCCCTAAATTGAGAGAAACAAGAGAGGGAGGGAAAGGTCACAGTACAAAAAGAGAGAGAATGTAGCGGGTGAGGAGAGATGTGATGAGATGTGGTAAGTAAGAAAAGGGAGGAAATATTAGAATTTTGGGTGAAAATAATCACGCGCTAAAACATAGAGCCAATTTTCAAAATTAAGGGTGATACGGTGTAGTTTTTTCTATTTTTGGCACCTTTTTAATGACACTCCTCACTGACTGTCATGTTAACACCCTATTATGACATTTAGGAAAAAATGTCATAATACAAGTGTCACCAAAAGCTATTTTTCTAGTAGTGCTCTAAGGCTGTTCCCAGAAAGTCTGGAGGGGGATGCACTCGATTGGTACTCCAATTTGAAACCGGAGGAAGTGAAGACCTGACTTGACTTGTCCAATGCTTTTGTGAGGCTGTACGAGTATAATTGCGAGCTGGCTCCGACACGAACCACGTTGGAAGGAACAAAGAGGAAACCATCCGAGGACCACAAAACATATGCTAAAAGGTGGAGGAAGATAGCTGCAAAAGTCGAGCCACCAATGACTGAGGACGAAATCATCCGCACTTTCATTAAGGCACATGATCCTCCGTACTTCGAAGAAATCTTCCGTATGACTGGATACTCGTTTGCCACTATTGTTAATAAGCTCGAAGAGTACGATGACTTCGTAAGAGTTGGGAAGATCGTTAATGTCTCTGCCCTCAAATCGCAAGTGGATGCTCTGCAAGGACAAGGGAGTAATGGGAAAAAATCGTAATTCAAAAAGAAAGAGGGGGAAACCGCCTTTATTTGGGACCGAAACCCCACACCAAGACCTAAATTTCAACACAACCCAACATATTCACCACCTTATCCTTACTATCCAAATCCTCACCCTGTCTACAACACTAATATCACCCACCCCCGACCTCGCCCAAATTACGCCAACCCGCCTACAGCTCCTTTCCAAATATCTCAACCAAATTTTCAACAAACTCGTCCTCGTCCTCCTTACAACCAGAGATTTTTCCCACCAAACAGACCCACCTATAATTATCCCCAACCCACTGAAACCTACAATCAAAGCCGTACCTGAACATTCACCAATCTAGGCAGGCCTTTGGACCAGTTGTATGAGCAATTAAAGGCTGCTGGTAAAATAGGTGTGATTCCCCCTCCAACTTACCCTTATGGCATGCCTGCTGGATACGATCCACAGGCAATTTGTGCCTATCACTCGGGAGCACCAGGCCACCCAACTGCCGATTGTAAAGTGCTTAAGCACAAAGTCCAAGACATGATCGAGGCAGGAGAAATAGTGCTAAGGAAAAAGGGTGAACAAGGCACCTTTGAGGCATCCACCTCCAATGACAAAATTTGAAAATCATGAAGGGGTTTTGCACAATTTGGATGGCCGAGCATCTTCCCTCTCGAAGGGAATTTCGGTAAATCTAGGGGTTGTCATTTACTAAAGTTCATGAAAACTATTTCTTGCATATGTGAATAGCTTAATGAAAGCATCTTTTGCAATTGAGCTTTTGTCTTGTTTCCGCTTTGATTTGGAGTTTCATGAAATGCACAATTTGTTTTACTGGTTTATTTGATTATTGTCTTGAATTTTTTTTTAAAATTCTTTTAGATGGCCAAAGGATGAAATTATTTGACCCTTCGAATACCACTGTTCTGGAATCTGATGAAGCCATACATTGAAAAATCCCTTCACTAAGATATCCCTTCATTGAGAAATCCCTTCACTAAGAAATCCCTTCATTGAAAAATCCCTTCACTAAGAAATCCCTCCATTGAGAAGTCTCTTCATTAAGAAAGCCATTCATTGAAAATTCCCTTCATTAAGAAATCCCTTCATTGAAAAATCCCTTCATTGAGAAAGCTCTTCATTGAAAATCCCTTCATTAAGAAAGCCCTTCGTTGAGAAATCCCTTCATTGCGTATTCTAATGGGAGCCAAGTTGAAAGAAGCTGATCGGTTAAAGCAGCGTCATGAACAATTGGCCCTGATTGATGAAAAGCGTCTGAATGCTATGGCCAATGTTATAAAAAATGCATGGCCCGAGCCTACAACAAGAAAGGTCCACCGGCAATCCTTTGAAGAAGGGGACAAAGTGCTAAAGCAAATTTTCCAAATGCAAGATAAAGCCAAAGGCAAATTTTGCTCCAAATTGGCAAGGGCTATTCGTTGTTCAAAAAAAAGTATTACCTGGCGGGGCACTCATTTTGGCAGAGATGGATGGGCAGACATCCCCTCAATCTATCAACTCAGACAAGTGTAAGAAGTTCTTTATTTTTGATTATGCGAATTTCTTTTGGAAATCATGCAAGGGACGAGACAAAAGTTAGGCCATCTTCCTTTCCGATCAAAACATTTCATCCCTAGTCATCCCCTTTGAGCTATCAGAACAATAATTTTCGTTTGGCAGCCCCTGAGAATTGCAAACCCCACACTGAGGCAAATTTATTTTGAGAAGAGAGATGATCAAGAGAAAAAAGAAGAAGGAAAACCCCACACTGGGGCAAATTTATTTGGAAAGAAAGATGATCAAAAGGAAAAGAAAAAAGAGAGAAAGAAAAACCTCACACTGGGACAAATTTATTTTGAGAAGAGAGATGATCAAGAGAAAAAAAGAAGAAGGAAAACCCCACACTGGGGCAAATTTATTTGGAAAGAAAGATGATCAAAAGGAAAAGAAAAAAGAGAGAAAGAAATACCTCACACTGGGGCAAATTTAGTTTTTAAAGGAAAATGCAAAAGTGAGGAAATACAATGAAAAATGCAAAGAGAGAAATTCAATCAAACTGGGGCAAATTTTCCTCGGTTTCATTCAAAATTGAAGATAATTTCAAAATGATGCAATCTCAGGTTATTTCACACCTCTCTCATCAAGATTTTTGCTTTCAAGCCTCAACTTTTCTTGAAACACCCCACCTGACCTCATTACAAAAGCCCAAAGTCCTAGCTTTCGTCACTTGCTGTATTTCTATTAGGCAGTTCGCTAAACAACTGGCAGGTGATGTCCATAATGCCTTCGCCTAAGTTTATAAGGGAAGCGCATTTTACTGATGCTAGCAATCTTCAACGCACATGAGTCAACCCGAAAGAGCACCTCAGAAAAAGAAAAGAGAAGGAAAAGGGAAAAGAAAAAGAAAGAAAAGTAAAATGAAAACAAAAAGGGTGGGGCAACCTTGGTGAAAACCCGAAATGGCTCCAAGGTAGGCTTTCTGCAGCAAGCAAGCACGAGGAGGAACAACTAGTGACTTGGTTCATTTGGGATTTCTCTTCGTTTTGTAATACTTCTACCAGTGTCGAATTCCGGAACAAATATATCCAGATATTCAAATATGACATCCGTTGGCCAAAACTGTGTCACTTTGCAAAAAAAAAATATTCTTTTACAAATACATTCTTATGAAACTCATTTTTCCTCAATTGCCTGTATTCATGGCATTTTGTAGGATTAGGCACAGTTGATTGTGTTGGCATTCTTTTGCATATTCATTCATGCATGACATGTGAAGTTACCTTGCATACATCATTTTTTGTCATTGAATTTTGGTGAATAACAATCCCCGTGATTTATTCGAAACATACTTGGATTCAGTCATCTCTTGAAAAGGGTTAAGATTCAGCAAAGCCGGCTACGCAGGTTTCACAATATGGCAAAATACATACCCGGACAGTCTGGGAAAAGCAGAAATGTTTGGAAGTGACAAATCCAACTAAGTCAGATGCCGCAACAAAAGTTGACGAAGGCATCAAAAAACTCATGTTTACACGATTCTCAAAGGCAAACGAATCCAATAATGGTGGCACTTTCTTTGTTCTTTCTCTTTTGCAGAAAATTTCGGGCGTGGGTGAAAACAATCACACTTCGCATTGGTACCGGTATCGGAAAGAATTTTCCAGCAGAACGAAGGCGGATCGAAATGTTGCAAGCAAATTTGCTCAAAAGGTACAACAACATGGCAATGCAGAATCAACTATAGGCTCAGATGCAAAGACTTAACCTCTACTGGGGTAAAACTTTGAGATCTTTTTTTCAGGTAAGTATATTGGAATGTCATGATTTAAATTTTGTTCGGGTCAGTCCCATGATTTTAAAAGTTTGTTCGGGTCAGTCCCATGATTTAAATTTTGTTCGGGTCAGTCCCATGATTAATTTCTCGTTCGGGCCAGTCCCATGATTAGTTTCTTGTTGGGGTCAGTCCCCTTTTAAATTTCTTGTTCGGGTCAGTCCTGTTTTAAATTTCCTGTTTTGGTCAGTCTCATTTTGAATTTTTTTTTTGTTCGAGTCAGTCCCGTTTTAAATTTTGTTTGGGTCAGTCCCATTTTAAGTTTTGATTCGGGTCAGTCCCGTTTTAAAATTCTCGCTTGGGTCAGTCCCATTTTGAAATTTTGTTAGAGAGGTCAGTCCTCATTTCGAAAACGTCAGTCGTTCGAATAAGTGGCAGCCGAATGACACAGGTAAGTATTTGGTGTCTACGTTTTTGTCTCAAGTTTCTTCGAAACTCAGACAAAGAGGGGCAAACTGTAGACACCAAATTTTTAAATTATTGTTATTATTTTTTTTTTGTGATAATTGTTATCTATTTTTTTTTGTGATAATTGTTATCTATTTTTTTTTTAATCTCGTAGCATTTCAGATCATTATTATTATTACTTATTATTGTATTGTTATTTTTTATTTTTTTTATGATCTAGTTGTTTATTTTTATTTTTTTAAGGCTTTCTAGTATTAGGATTTAGTAAAAAAAAGAGAGAAAATTGTTCACAAAAATATGTTTATTTTCTTTTGAATTCAATTTTGTAGCGTTTTATTTATCTTGTTAGAATTATTTCATTATGTGCTGAGGCTTTTTGCATGGATTTTGCATGCAAAAGTAGTTTTCAAAATTGCACTTCACTCCCCTTAGCTCCCATCTATGCTACAAAGGCCCAATTATGTTCTCATTTCTTGCAATTAGGTCCTAGAGTAATTGCAATTTGAACCATTACTTGGCCCTTTCTTTGCTCTTGGACCCTTGAAGTTCCCAAAATGTTTAATTGGACTTGAGTGATTGGTTATGTTTGCGATTAGGTCCTTGGTAGTTTTTTTCTATTTTAGAAATTTGATCAATAATTTACTTTCTTGGAAATTATGCATTATGTGATTTCATTTAAGTTGCAATTGGGAGGGATTTTGGTGATTTTGTTTATACTTTACTATTTAATTGGTGCCTTGACCCTTTTATTGTTTTGAAGCTATTTTTCCTTCATTTGATTACCATTGCAAGGGAGGTACATTCTATATCTTATTTTCACTTTATTTGACCCTATGTGTCTATGTGATTTATGTGCTTAATTGCATGACTTTTGAATGTTTTCATTTTATTTATTTATTTATCCACTTTATTTGTTTTAGTTTTGTATAGTTATTTTCAATTTCGATCATTTGAAAGGCACTTAAATGCCAAGTTGTAATAGTTAGGTTTATTTTATTTATTTTCATTTCCCCCGTTAGATTGTAGTAGGCCCCCCCTCGAATGTAATAGCTAGGGTTTTATTCGCTTTCTTTTCACTCGTGTGATTTGCATGCTTACGTGCTATGTGTTACCGCTTTCTTAGGGCTTTGCATCTAGATATCATGACTATGTGTTATGTGTTTATGTGATATTATCTGTTTACTCGCTTTATTATGTCTTTACGAGATTATAATTAATGTGTGGCGTTATCACACTAGTCCAACGCTAGTTGTGGCCCCCCTTTCCCGAATCCACACTAGTCCAATGCTAGTTGTGGCTTTTTGTTCCGTTTTTCTCACTAGTCCAATGCTAGTGAGAAGTCATAGACATGGGCTAGTCCAATGCTAGACCCTTAGGAGCCCCTCAAGCGTTAGATCATGGTTGTGTGATAAAATCATTTCATCTCATGTATGTTTTCATTTTTTAGAATTTTACCATGTTGCATGACACTTTCTTATATATGTACATCCTTTATTCCATATTCTCTTCTACTTATATCCCTTATTCCATATTTTCCCTATATATATATTCCTTACCCCTTTGTATGAAAACATAACATTAGACTTGCATTTCATTTAAGAAATAGAAACTAGGTTAAATCATTTGCATGCTAGATTAGAAAACCCCCTTGAATATGGGATATGGACGAGTTTGGCTTTCTAGCCTTAGCACGCTCGTATTCCCTCTATTAAAGGGAAAATTGAGTCACGAACATTAGTCCCCCGTACCCGACATAATGCACTCCTTTAAGACATGTATATTTGTATAATTATTTTATTTCTTTTCTTTTCTTAGAGTCTCATATTTTTGCATTATTCGTGACTTCTTCGAAGAGTCTTCATTGGGCGTCACAATTAATGTGATTGGTACCAAATAAGCTGTGAAGATACATTTTCGACCCCCCGACACCCTCCTAGGTCTAGGTTTGCATTCATATAGTACATTCAAATGTGATAAATCTTTAGGTTAAAATAAGAAAATCTTTGACTAAATCGCGCAACTAGCCTTGGCTAGGTTGAAAGGGTGCCTTGGATTCTTATCCTTACCTTCCCTTTCTTCAAATGTGACTCCCGAATCTTTTTCTCTGATTTTCGTAGACTTGGAGTCATTTAAAAAGGGGTTTTCTACTTTTTTCTTTAAAAATTTATTTTTTTAGGTGACTTGGTACACCTTAACTCTATACCAAGTGGCGACTCCATTTTTCATTCAAAAAACCCTTTTTTAAACTATATTTTGGGTCAAATCGTCGCATTTTCAAGTCCCATTTAGACCCATATTTTTTCTTCATTTTCTTTGTAAATCAAAATTCATTTTTCAAATCAAAAATTCACTTTTTAAACCCGTTATTTATTTTATAAAAAATGGGGCGCGACACATAATCCTAAAGTGGGATTCCTTAAATGACATTCCCTCTAAGATTAATGCATGATGCTAGTTTATTAAAGTAAACAAATATGTAATAACGGAAATTAAATATGACCTAGAAGAACTCCCTTTTTATATGCCAGGGTAAGCCTAAGACGAAGTGCAATATTAGGACACTAAAATGCAATAACTTGTAATTTAAATGTGCAATAAGCTATCTAATTAGGTTAGCTCTTAAAAGAGTACCATGTCAGGACTCTTATTTTCTAAAGTTAGTGAATGCACGAAAAGAGAAAACAAAGGGAGGTTAACTCAATTGATAAAGAACACATAACACTTTGGAACAATGAAAAGATATAAAAATGTAAAAGAAAGAGGGGTAAAATCCCTCCCCTCGTGTCTAGTGTTCCTAATTGGGTAAGGTTGACTTTATTCTAGATAATTTCTAATATGGATCCATGAGGTTGGATTCACTAATGCATCTAAACTCAATAAAGTTTAAGGCTCCCAAACCTTTAAACCAAATGGCAAAGGGCCATCAATCCTAAAACCCCAAGTTGGTAGTTTGAGTGATTTCTCAGACATTACTACGCGCACGTCGTGTCACAACTACATGTCTAAGTGGATCAATCCTAATCCTAATAGGGAAGAGTGGTGTGACAACCACTAAAAGAAAATAAAATGAATGATTAAAAGGGAATAGCGTATGCACATATGAAGTGCTCCTTTGAGGGGAGGGATTAATATTATTAAACAGCGTGAAGGTTCTAGGATGACATTCCCCACCCCAAATGCAAAGATGCGATAATATAAATAAAAGTAAACAAATCATTCATCACATAGACGGAGAGCAAAAAGCGATTACGTGTGTGAAATGAAAAAAATCCTAAAAAAAAATTGCAACCTAAAACATCCCAATGTGATAAAGAAAAAAGGTTAGAAAAAGAAAAGGATCAACTAAACCAAGTGCCTGGACTGGCTTGAATTTCCCAGTGGAGTCGCCAGCTTTTTAAAAAAAAAGTGAAAAAGTGAAGTTAGAAAAATGGAAGTTGAAAGTGGTTTAACAAATGAGTTTTTTGATAAATAAATAAAGAAAAATGGCCTAAAAATGGGACATGTAAAGTGCGACGGTTTAGTCCCAAAATTTAATTTAAAAGGGGTTTTTTAAGAAAAATAGGAGTCGCCACTTGGTATCGAATTTTGGTGTATATTAAACTGTATATTAAAAAAATTGTATATTAAAAAAACAACTAAAATCCTTTTTAGAATACTACAGATCTTTGAAAACAAAAGAAAAGAATTCGAGAGTCACGTTTGAAAAACGGAAAGACAAGATTTGATCTAAAGCACCCTTTCAACCTAATCAAAATTAGTTGCGAAATTTAATCAAAAATTTTCCTAGTCTGACCTATAAAACTTATCACACTTGGATACTTCTATATGGATGCTAGGGTTGAGATGTCTTTTCAAAGTCTAATTGATGCAAATCACATTAATTGTGAGGCCTAAAAATGATCCTTCGAAGAGATCACGAATATGCAAAAAGATGAGATTCAAAAAGAGAAAATTATAATATAGATAAATATACATGACCTAGAAGAAAGGAATGCAACATAATAGGTACGGGAAGTTAAAATTTGTGACACAATTTTCCTTCTTATAGAGGGAGAAAAAGCGTGCTAAGGCTAAAACCACACTCGTTCATTTCCCATATTTGAAGGGTGACTTTCTTAACCTAATAAAACAAATGAACTAACATATTTCTAATTTTCTAAATGAAATGTAAGTTTAAATGTCATGTTTCGCGCACATAGGGATAAGAGAATAAAATAAAAGGAAATATCATGCAAGATGAGAAAAGAAAGATTCTAAAATGAAAATATGCATGAAATGCAATAAATGTCATGCAAAATGTGATTCTAGCGCGTAGGCAGCCCTAAGGGTCTAGCATTGGACTAATTCATGTCTATAAGTTCTCACTAGCGTTGGACTAATGAGAAATCGGGAGGAAAGGTCACAACTAACATTGGATTGGTGTGGTGATGTCATGCATTTATTATAAATAAATAAATCATATAAAACATAATTAAAACAAATAAACACATAAAGCACATAGAGCACGTAACACATAAGCATAATATCTAAATGCAAAGATTCTAAAGAAAACGAATAAACACATAAGCACACAAGCATGCAAGCATGTAAGCAAATAAACGCA
Organism: Coffea eugenioides; assembly: GCF_003713205.1. NCBI lineage: Eukaryota > Viridiplantae > Streptophyta > Magnoliopsida > Gentianales > Rubiaceae > Coffea > Coffea eugenioides. Next base: position 19,497,448 of record NC_040042.1, on the reverse strand, counting down.
CATAAAGACCAAACTATTACATTTGGGACCCTAATTACAATCTAAGGGGGGAATTTGAAAAATAATAACCTAATTATTACATTCATCTAACTAATTACATTTTTGGCAAAAATAAAATCTATCTATTACATAGCCTAACTAATTATATTTCTTGAACATCTATCTATTACAATTTGACATTTAAATGTCCTTCAAATAATCATCAAAATTTAAATATGATAAATGAAAATTTAAAATGAATAAAATGAGTAAATACAAGAAAAAAATACTCAAAACATGCAATAACACATAAAAAATACATAGGAGCACATAAAGGATTTAAAATAATAATAGAAGGTACCTCCCTTGAAGTAGTGGTTAAATGAGATATAATTGCTCTATTTAAACTTCAAAACTAACAAGATAGTCAAGGCATTAATTTAATTAACAATTAAAAATAAAGTGTAAACACATGACAAATTCACTTCATTACTATAAAGGAATATAAATAACCATAAAATTTCTAAAATTTACTAATTAAATGCATTTAAATGAGGCATGCTTAACAATTAAGAAAGATAAACAAATTATACTTAAAAAATCAAAGCTGTAAGGGATCCAATTGCAAAAATCAAGAAAGTTTTTGAGATTAAATTATTATTCTTGCAAAAATTAAGGGTCAAAAATAAAGAAAAATAAAGTTCAGGCACCAAATTGCAATTAAATTAAGGGCCTAATTGAAAAAAATCCAAAATTTTTAGGGCCACAATGAAATTATTCAAAAGATCAGGGGCTTAATTGCAAATTTTGTTTCTAATTTATCAGGCCAAGAACGATGTTGGACCATTTTCTTTCATTTATTTGGTTTGCCTGGCTGGCCCAAAATACATTCAGTTCAGTCCAAGACAAAATAGCCAGACCAATCCATTAGTTTTAGTAAACTAAGTCAACAAAAAACATTGGGCCTAAACATCAAAACCCGCATGGAAAACCCACCCAAAGATAAAAGCCTTGGCCCAGTTTAACAGCCCAAAAATAGGTTTCATTAACTACTCACAACCCAAAACGAATCCAATCTAATAAAACAAAACAAGAGCAAATTGAAGCAAAAATAGAAGAAATCAAGAACTTCTAGCGGGTTTGAGTTTTCTAATGGGTCGACCCGTTAAAAATTGGAAGGAATCTCGCTGGAACCCCATTTTTCAAGCTTTTGAGTACGGATCAACGAAGATCATGTCATTTTGGACTCAAATAAACATCAAATACGGTCCAAAAATCACATAATCATAGAAAAATATGGATAAAAACTTCTTGAACATAAACTGTGACAAACACACTCAAATATCTTGTAATGTCGAATCAAGCAAGTAGAAGTTAGGTAAATACCTGATGAAGCTTTCGGATCAGATTGGAATAAGAAAAATGCGGGGAGAGAAGATTTGTTGAATCTTCAAGCGAAGTTACAGAAGACGTCAGCAATAGCAGAGCAGCAACTTGGGGGCTCTATTTGAAGGGTTTCCAAACGTCTTTCTAGAAAACTTTTTAAAGGAAACCTTCTCTGCTGACTCCCTAGTTTACCCAGAAGTAAAAATCTCCCTCAACGAAGCCGTATCAAAGGAGTAAATCGAGGTCCAAGATGGCTGGTCGACCAACCTGTTTTTCCGAAAAATTTCTGCAAAAACTTCTTCTTTTTTTCTTTTTTCTTTTTTCTTTCTTTCTCCTTTCTTTTCTTTCTCTCCCACCCCAGATTTTTGTGTAGCCGACCTTCGTTACAAACCCCCTCCCCCTAAAGCTATGTTTCTTGCTATTTAAATGGAATCAAAGCCACCAAACCCTCATCTCAAGAGTTGTTATGAAAACCCTTTTTGATCCACATTTTGAGCCATTAATGGCCCTGTTTTCTAGAAGATTCTTGATACTTCTTGTTATGATGAGGTGGCTTTCATACTATCAAACTTTGGAGAGAAGAAAAGGAAGAAAAAATGAAACAAAAATGGCTCCAACCGTTCCAACTGCATTTTCGTACTTGCATGCTGGTTTTGTGTCCTGGAGAAACTTCCGCGCGTGCACGTGGATCAGAAAATTTTTTTTGTACAAAAACTGCAGTTTCTCATTTTTTTTCTTTGATTTTCCTACAAATCCAAAAAAAAATCAAATGAGATGAAATGATTTTTCTTAGAAAAATAAAAATAGAGATAAATAAAAATAAAATGATTTATAAAAATTTGGTGTCTACAGTGCTTTTGTAATAGGGAAGCTATATTGGGGGTTTAATATGAGCATCCTATATGATTCTATTTCTTGATTTAGCAATAGAGACATATGGTCCCCTTAGTGCGACTAAAGAAATGAGCACTATGAATTATTCCTATCATGAACTAACCACTTTTGAAGGGAATCTTTGTTTTCTTGGTAGGAATCATGGGCCTGATTTTGTAGATCTGTGGGTTAAAAAAATATGGGGTTACAAAATCTTGGACAAAAGGTTGTCAGGATCTCAGAGATCAAGAACCAACTGGAGAGAGATTAAGATGTTGAAGAAGATGAATTAAAAGGAGAAATGAAAGAGGAAGAGTAAGAGGGGTTGAGAAAGAATAAAAAAACTACGATTTGGGAAGGAAAGAAAAGAAGAAAGAAACAACGAAACAAAGAGGAAGAAAAGATCTTCCAATTGATAATCAAAAGTAGTCCAAGGAAAGACAAGTTTGATACCAAATTGTCAGGGATTTGGGTGAAGTTGGGATGAGGGATGAAGAATTTAGAGAGATGAATTAGGAAAGGAAGAATAGAAAATAGATGAGAATGGAAGAGGACAAGAGAGAGAAAATAAGGAAGAAATAATTCTATTATTCATTGATAATCCACCAATCAGATACAAACATCTTATAACCACTTTTGTTAGTTGCTTCTAACTAACTTTTTATTTCAAAACTGCACCAAAACTACACCTTTCTACTAATACATTGAATTATTGATCTAAACTGTATCGTTTAAAGCTTGATTCCTGACAAAGGTTAGCACTATCTTGTGCGGCCCTTCAACTATTTGTTCGCGGCATTCTACATATGGTAAAACGATGAACTTCTTGCAGCACTTTCTAGCTAATTCGAACTCTTGAATTTTCTAGTCAATTCGAACTCTTGAATCCCGGAGTTTACCAAAAAGACCTCTACTGAAAATTACATTAAGAAATTACCATTTAAATAGAAAAATTGAAACATTGAAATGAACTAAATATAATTTTTCTCACAAAATATTTTATCAATGATAATGTTACCTGTATATGAATGTAGTTTTTTGTACATCATTAATTATTTGAATGTGATTTTTTGCACATTAAGACAATTAGGTTCAAATGAGAAATTTAAGTTGTTTGTGATGTATAAATTCATTTCAAGATTACCATTTGTCTTAATAGAGGTACTCAAACAAATCTATCCCTTATGGCATATCGATGTTGATGGTAATCATGTTGTCATTAGCGTATATGACTTCAATGCAAAGTATCATGCTGTGACGACCCCACCTTCCTCTAACATGTACCCTAGAGGTTAGCGGATCGCCTGCCTAGCTTTTGTCAGGACTCACTCACTCTTGACTTCAAGAACACAAATTATAACTTCGAAAGGAAATGAAACAACAGTTCCAAACTTTGAATGTACATTTATGCTCAAGTCTGTCTCAATCGTTCATCCATTCCCAAATACAATAAAATATTTAAGTTTCAGATACCTTTCAACCTTAATCGAGCACTAGCGTGAGTACAATCACAAAAATTTCAAAAACTAAACTACGCTAGCCTGTATTAGCCTCACGCCCACGCTTGTACCCCCTGTAAGGAAAACAAAACTAATAAGGTGAGCCAAAACTCAGTGAGGTTCCAAACATCATGCAAAACTCAAGTAGCAAGCTGACCACCATATAAAACTTGAAATATCAAAGTAGCGAGCATATGGGTTCATAAAAGTGGGCAATAACACTTCAAATAGCAAATCATTAGATATCCAACATTTCCAGGAAAAAGCATATAGTAGCTCTTGCGAGTTAACTCCACCATAGCTTCACCAAGTAGTAGTTGACACTCCGTCAACTTTTAAGTAGAGTAACCAGTCTAGTAGATCACCACTTAACTCCAATCTCCATCCACCAATCAACCCCCTACCGGGCCTGAACTCCAAATTAATAGTGATGGTAATACTCGAGTATACCGAATCCAGTGGACCATATCCATAGGATTCCACAATAAATAATAAACGATAAACAGTAAACAGTAAACAGTACCTATGGCTCGCCAATCTCCTCGACCAAGCCCTTACTAAATCGATTCGACTGACTAACCAATAGGGTTAGGATCCCAGGCAGTATTCTAGTCATACACACACATATATATATCAAGCTAATTGTAACCAGTGCACAATAATAAGTCACATTAGGGTGAGTGCGATAAAGCACACCCTTGCCCTATTAAACAAGTTAAGTACCATCCAATCACATTAACAAAGCAATTCATTTAAGTAATAAGTTCAAACATACACTTGGAAACACTCACCAATGATTTATTGCTTTTCAAAACCAAGCTTAGGTTCAACTCTCTGGCTAGAGTCAAAATCTGCAATAAAATACCGTTTATGTGACGACCCCACTTCTCCCAAGGGCGAACCCAAGGGTATCGGCAGGCCGCCTGCCTAGCTCGCGCCAGGACTCAAAACTTAAAGCAATAAAAGCCAGAAAATCCAAAAGAGTACTATACATACTATATACAATCCCAAAAGAGTTATAATTACATTCTCAGTGAGGTTCCAAACATCATGCAAAACTCAAGTAGCAAGCTGACCACCATATAAAACTTGAAATATCAAAGTAGCGAGCATATGGGTTCATAAAAGTGGGCAATAACACTTCAAATAGCAAATCATTAGATATCCAACATTTCCAGGAAAAAGCATATAGTAGCTCTTGCGAGTTAACTCCACCATAGCTTCACCAAGTAGTAGTTGACACTCCGTCAACTTTTAAGTAGAGTAACCAGTCTAGTAGATCACCACTTAACTCCAATCTCCATCCACCAATCAACCCCCTACCGGGCCTGAACTCCAAATTAATAGTGATGGTAATACTCGAGTATACCGAATCCAGTGGACCATATCCATAGGATTCCACAATAAATAATAAACGATAAACAGTAAACAGTAAACAGTACCTATGGCTCGCCAATCTCCTCGACCAAGCCCTTACTAAATCGATTCGACTGACTAACCAATAGGGTTAGGATCCCAGGCAGTATTCTAGTCATACACACACATATATATATCAAGCTAATTGTAACTAGTGCACAATAATAAGTCACATTAGGGTGAGTGCGATAAAGCACACCCTTGCCCTATTAAACAAGTTAAGTACCATCCAATCACATTAACAAAGCAATTCATTTAAGTAATAAGTTCAAACATACACTTGGAAACACTCACCAATGATTTATTGCTTTTCAAAACCAAGCTTAGGTTCAACTCTCTGGCTAGAGTCAAAATCTGCAATAAAATACTGTTTATGTGACGACCCCACTTCTCCCAAGGGCGAACCCAAGGGTATCGGCGGGCCGCCTGCCTAGCTCGCGCCAGGACTCAAAACTTAAAGCAATAAAAGCCAGAAAATCCAAAAGAGTACTATACATACTATATACAATCCCAAAAGAGTTATAATTACATTCTCCAAAAGTACCTGCTCTTACTATTACATCCGTATACTTACAACCAAAACCAAAAGGGAGACCCTAAGAAGGGTCCTAATACAAACCTCCAGAATAAAAACAAACATCCTAAAAGTTCAACTATTACAAGCCAATCTACTAAACTAGTGTATGAGCCCCAAACGTACCCGCGTCGGCCCCTGCTAAGGAAAACAAACGGAATGGGGTAAGCTAAAAGCTTAGTAAGTAAACAGGGGTAAAAGCGTAAATTTCACGTAGCAACATTTACACAGTAAGAGTAAAGCAAAAGCAGAAAAGTAACATCACATAATAAGGATACGGGTGGCTCCAAAGCCAATTCATTTGCCATGCTTGATCTCCTGTCGACACTCCGTCGACCATAAATAAGGTCCGTAGAACTTCACTTGTACACCCACCGACACCTTATCACCCTCACTGGCCAGTCACTTCACAAACTTGCCCAGGCGAACGAAATCACAAACTTGAGCTTTAATCAGAAGCTCGGGTCACAAACTTGGTGACCTCAAACCAAGTTGGACTGACTTCGACCAAGCCCTAACCGGCTCGAATAGTCCATCTAGGTATTGAGTTCAACCGCAAACTCACAAAATTCACAAAAGTATTCAAAAGTCACCCCGAGCCACAAGCTCAAGGGTTTTTGTTCCAAAATTTCTCACATACATATGTCATGTACAAATTGGTGCGTAAATTAGGGTCTAGATCGAGTGCGATAAAGTACACCCTCGCCTAGGTACCCTTTTTACACATAACGAAACACATAAACAACTAACACATAAGAGCGACCTGAATACTTACTCAAAATACCAAAAGTAGTATAAATGCGGAATTCACTTTGTGTGTTGGCTAGTAGTGGGCCCCACCGGCACCGCCTAGCTCACCACTGTCTGAAATCGAAGATTATGTCACAATATATCACAAACGGCAACTAACATACTTGAAATAAGCCAAACGGCAAAATTGGCACGCGCAAGTGCGGAAACGGCAAAACGGCCGCACACGTCCGCGCAGAACGGCAAACGGAAATGGCCAAGTCGGCCATCTCAAACCGTTTTGGTCAAAATTTAGGCTAGGAATATCAGATCAAGGTACATGAGGTACCGTTACGAAGCTAAGAGGAAGGGCTACAATGTTCATGAAGACATTGCAACCCAGATCTCAATGGGTATAGGTGAAAATTGCGTGAAACAGTTCCAGCTGTTTCATTGCGAGTTACCAAACAGGCCCTGTTTGCAAGGCCGTAACTCACGGCTCAGAAATCGAAATTAAGAAATTCCAAAGGCATTAGAAAGCTGAGACATAAGGCTAAAACTTTCATGTTTTGGCCAAGACCTGAATCTATTCAGAACAAAACAAAATTCGAGTGCCAAAGTACCCGTCAGAACTGTCCAAATACAAGGCAGTTCTGACGAGCGATATTGTTTTGATCATAACCGGAGCTACGGAACTCGGTTTTCGACGTACTTTATACCGTTTCGAAGCTGAGATCAAGATCTAAACTTCTTATGAAGGAGTCGGCACCCAGATCGAACTCTATAAAAATCGAAAAGTCATGGGCAGAAACAAAATCAGAAAACGCGTAGAACCAGAGGGTCAAAACAGGCTTGAGCATTTCGTCGATAACTCAGGCTACGCTAATCCGATTGACCTGAAATTTTGCAGACATACTCAGGACTCAAGGGGCTACGACTTTCATGTTTTACGAAACTTCTGAATCAGCACGGAACATTAAGAAAAATGGAGCTCAAGTTCAGGTTCTGGGTTGCCCTGTTTACCCATTTTGCCGGTTTCAAATGTCGCAAACATATGGTTCGTTTTCATGGTTCTTATGCAGGTTTTTCAACCACTTTTGTACCAAATAAACACACATATACTAACATCTAACTGGCCTACAAATGGTCCGAAATTCCCCTCCCAAGTCAATACCAAATTTAACAATCATCAACCACAATCCCTAACCAAATTTCATTTGCACCAATGAACTTAATCCAACCTCTCACTAACCAAACTCTATCTCACTAACCATAAGCTAAGCTAAATTAGCCTAATGGAGTTTAGGGTTTCTTAACCCAAATCAGCTTTTTGCAAGTAACCAACCAAATCAAGTGAGGCAATTCATCAAACATAACCACTACAAGTCCATTTCTCAACTAAAACAAGTAAGGAAAGCATTAGCAAGAAACCCAAATTCTTTCCTCTTCTTGGCCGAATTTTCAGCAACCAAATAACACTAAAATTAACCAAAGTACTCCATAAAAACATGTGATAGGCATAAGAGGTACCACAATCAAGCACAACTAGGGTCCTATGCCAAAATAACCACTAGTTCATCAAACAATATCAACTTAAGTCTTCAAATAGACTTTCTTACCTTTGATTCAAGCTTTGTAGATGATCACCCACAACAATCAAGTGCTCAAGTTGTTTCTCCAAGGTCCAAACTCAAGATTGAAGAACAAAAATGATGCACCAAAGCAAGCTTTCTTTTTTCTTCTCTTCTCACGGCTCTCACTCTCTCTCTCGGCTCTTCCTTTCTTTTTTTCTTAGTTTTGTTTTCTCTTGTTTCTTATAAGTTGTAAGACAACATATAGTCAAAGCTTTGGGAGATATTTCTTATAGCTAACCAATCACAAAAATGCTTTATTTGTTGTTTTCACCCTTGCACTTCAACTTTCTCTTTCATATACATTTTCCCTCAAACATTTGATAACCTTTCAATTTACTCCATAAGTCATAACTTATTCTAATCTAAAACATATAATCACGCTTAATTATTTCACTAATCACTTTCTCATCTTAGTCACTTACACTTAAGCATACTTTATCCCACATAAAAGTAGTTAAACAATAACCTTTTTGTCAAGGGCAAAATTAGGGTTAAACCCACTTAAAACTTCTAATAAATCATAACATTAGGGATTTTGCTCACTTAGGGTTTCTAACCTTCTTAAAATTAATTAACCTATACCAAATGGATTAAATCCTATACCTTCCCACACTAGTGGGTCCCACATCCGATATACGTTCTTAATTTCTCAAAAACTAACTAATACTAGAAAAAGCATCTAAGAACTATATTTACTCATAAATTAGGGTTTTCTTCTTAGCCCTAACCCCAATATCAACTTATGAACGGTCTGGGTCCTCACAATCTCCCCCACTTAGCACAATTTCGTCCTCGAAATTAATTCGTTGGCCAAAACGTACCTTCAAAGTCCACCGAAGGATTTGTCATCTCAGGTTGACCCATCGCATAGAATCCAATATGCCTAATGCCTATCGCGTATGTCCCACAATTGCCCAAGTCCTCTAACCTAGGCGCTCTGATACCAACTGTGACGACCCCACTTCTCCCAAGGGCGAACCCAAGGGTATCGGCGGGCCGCCTGCCTAGCTCGCGCCAGGACTCAAAACTTAAAGCAATAAAAGCCAGAAAATCCAAAAGAGTACTATACATACTATATACAATCCCAAAAGAGTTATAATTACATTCTCCAAAAGTACCTGCTCTTACTATTACATCCGTATACTTACAACCAAAACCAAAAGGGAGACCCTAAGAAGGGTCCTAATACAAACCACCAGAATAAAAACAAACATCCTAAAAGTTCAACTATTACAAGCCAATCTACTAAACTAGTGTATGAGCCCCAAACGTACCCGCGTCGGCCCCTGCTAAGGAAAACAAACGGAATGGGGTAAGCTAAAAGCTTAGTAAGTAAACAGGGGCAAAAGCGTAAATTTCACGTAGCAACATTTACACAGTAAGAGTAAAGCAAAAGCAGAAAAGTAACATCACATAATAAGGATACGGGTGGCTCCAAAGCCAATTCATTTGCCATGCTTGATCTCCTGTCGACACTCCGTCGACCATAAATAAGGTCCGTAGAACTTCACTTGTACACCCACCGACACCTTATCACCCTCACTGGCCAGTCACCTCACAAACTTGCCCAGGCGAACAAAATCACAAACTTGAGCTTTAATCATAAGCTCGGGTCACAAACTTGGTGACCTCAAACCAAGTTGGACTGACTTCGACCAAGCCCTAACCGGCTCGAATAGTCCATCTAGGTATTGAGTTCAACCGCAAACTCACAAAATTCACAAAAGTATTCAAAAGTCACCCCGAGCCACAAGCTCAAGGGTTTTTGTTCCAAAATTTCTCACATACATATGTCATGTACAAATTGGTGCGTAAATTAGGGTCTAGATCGAGTGCGATAAAGTACACCCTCGCCTAGGTACCCTTTTTACACATAACGAAACACATAAACAACTAACACATAAGAGCGGCCTGAATACTTACTCAAAATACCAAAAGTAGTATAAATGCGGAATTCACTTTGTGTGTTGGCTAGTAGTGGGCCCCACCGGCACCGCCTAGCTCACCACTGTCTGAAATCGAAGATTATGTCACAATATATCACAAACGGCAACTAACGTACTTGAAATAAGCCAAACGGCAAAATTGGCACGCGCAAGTGCGGAAACGGCAAAACGGCCGCACACGTCCGCGCAGAACGGCAAACGGAAATGGCCAAGTCGGCCATCTCAAACCGTTTTGGTCAAAATTTAGGCTAGGAATATCAGATCAAGGTACATGAGGTACCGTTACGAAGCTAAGAGGAAGGGCTACAATGTTCATGAAGACATCGCAACCCAGATCTCAATGGGTATAGGTGAAAATTGCGTGAAACAGTTCCAGCTGTTTCATTGCGAGTTACCAAACAGGCCCTGTTTGCAAGGCCGTAACTCACGGCTCAGAAATCGAAATTAAGAAATTCCAAAGGCATTAGAAAGCTGAGACATAAGGCTAAAACTTTCATGTTTTGGCCAAGACCTGAATCTATTCAGAACAAAACAAAATTCGAGTGCCAAAGTACCCGTCAGAACTGTCCAAATACAAGGCAGTTCTGACGAGCGATATTGTTTTGATCATAACCGGAGCTACGGAACTCGGTTTTCGACGTACTTTATACCGTTTCGAAGCTGAGATCAAGATCTAAACTTCTTATGAAGGAGTCGGCACCCAGATCGAACTCTATAAAAATCGAAAAGTCATGGGCAGAAACAAAATCAGAAAACGCGTAGAACCAGAGGGTCAAAACAGGCTTGAGCATTTCGTCGATAACTCAGGCTACGCTAATCCGATTGACCTGAAATTTTGCAGACATACTCAGGACTCAAGGGGCTACGACTTTCATGTTTTACGAAACTTCTGAATCAGCACGGAACATTAAGAAAAATGGAGCTCAAGTTCAGGTTCTGGGTTGCCCTGTTTACCCATTTTGCCGGTTTCAAATGTCGCAAACATATGGTTCGTTTTCATGGTTCTTATGCAGGTTTTTCAACCACTTTTGTACCAAATAAACACACATATACTAACATCTAACTGGCCTACAAATGGTCCGAAATTCCCCTCCCAAGTCAATACCAAATTTAACAATCATCAACCACAATCCCTAACCAAATTTCATTTGCACCAATGAACTTAATCCAACCTCTCACTAACCAAACTCTATCTCACTAACCATAAGCTAAGCTAAATTAGCCTAATGGAGTTTAGGGTTTCTTAACCCAAATCAGCTTTTTGCAAGTAACCAACCAAATCAAGTGAGGCAATTCATCAAACATAACCACTACAAGTCCATTTCTCAACTAAAACAAGTAAGGAAAGCATTAGCAAGAAACCCAAATTCTTTCCTCTTCTTGGCCGAATTTTCAGCAACCAAATAACACTAAAATTAACCAAAGTACTCCATAAAAACATGTGATAGGCATAAGAGGTACCACAATCAAGCACAACTAGGGTCCTATGCCAAAATAACCACTAGTTCATCAAACAATAATCAACTTAAGTCTTCAAATAGACTTTCTTACCTTTGATTCAAGCTTTGTAGATGATCACCCACAACAATCAAGTGCTCAAGTTGTTTCTCCAAGGTCCAAACTCAAGATTGAAGAACAAAAATGATGCACCAAAGCAAGCTTTCTTTTTTCTTCTCTTCTCACGGCTCTCACTCTCTCTCTCGGCTCTTCCTTTCTTTTTTTTCTTAGTTTTGTTTTCTCTTGTTTCTTATAAGTTGTAAGACAACATATAGTCAAAGCTTTGGGAGATATTTCTTATAGCTAACCAATCACAAAAATGCTTTATTTGTTGTTTTCACCCTTGCACTTCAACTTTCTCTTTCATATACATTTTCCCTCAAACATTTGATAACCTTTCAATTTACTCCATAAGTCATAACTTATTCTAATCTAAAACATATAATCACGCTTAATTATTTCACTAATCACTTTCTCATCTTAGTCACTTACACTTAAGCATACTTTATCCCACATAAAAGTAGTTAAACAATAACCTTTTTGTCAAGGGCAAAATTAGGGTTAAACCCACTTAAAACTTCTAATAAATCATAACATTAGGGATTTTTCTCACTTAGGGTTTCTAACCTTCTTAAAATTAATTAACCTATACCAAATGGATTAAATCCTATACCTTCCCACACTAGTGGGTCCCACATCCGATATACGTTCTTAATTTCTCAAAAACTAACTAATACTAGAAAAAGCATCTAAGAACTATATTTACTCATAAATTAGGGTTTTCTTCTTAGCCCTAACCCTAATATCAACTTATGAACGGTCTGGGTCCTCACAGTTTAATAGTTTGCAATCAATTAGGGTTTCAAAATAGAGGAGTTTCGGTTAAAGAAAACCAAGTAAATATAACTCATTTAAGTATTACTCATTTTACTTATCAAATCCTAGGAAATTCATGCTCGCTCTTTTGGTTTCAATAAATAAGCGTTTAAAACTTTTAAGTTCGCAACTTGGTATTAGAAACTAGGAAATCGCGTTTAAAATGGTCACTACTTTCTCCTTATAAAACATTTAGGTTTTGGCAAGAATTTTAGCTTATACATCCGTACTAAGGGGAACTCAAATACCCTAAGCAATCCTAGTTCAATTCACCCAAGAAGCATCGCTTAAGTTCCGTTTTCACTCGCTTGAATTTCAAGAAAAAAAAAACGGATAGCACTTCCTTTGTTTTTCCCTTATTTTCCAGCCATTTTCAAGGCTTCTTTTTCTTCTCAATGTAGACACCAAAATATTATTTATTTAATTCAATTTTTGCTTTATTTTGTATTTAATTCAATTTTAGCTTTATTTTTATTCTTGTTTTATTTTATTTTATTTTATTGATTAAATGATAGTTAGTATTTATTTTTGCTTATTTTTATAAATTAGGTTCATAATTTTTATTTTTAAGATATTTTTCCATTAAAATTCTGAAAAGGAAAATTTTCACAAAAATATGTTTTAATCATCTTAGATTCGATTTCTTTAAAATAAATGAAAATTTTTGCAATGCAATTTCAATTAGGAATTAGCTTTTTCTTTGTTTACCTAAATTGATTTTTGAAAAACAAAAATATAATAAATAAATAAAAATAAAAAGATAGGTGGGGGTTTGCATGTTGGACAAGTGTGCTAAAGGAGCATTAGACAAGTGTATTAGGGGAGTATTGGACAAGTGTTAGGGCATGCAAATAGGACAAGTGTCCCCATTTTGTTGATACCACATGCAAGGAGGGAGAGGTGGCAAGACACTTGTAAGCCTAGGAGATTTTGGGAAACAAAAACCAAAGGGAAAAAGCAAAGGAGAGGTTATGGGTGGACAAAAGAAAAAAACAAGGCAAAAGAGCAAGAGAAACAAGAGGAAGACCGAGAAAGGGTTTGGAAAAAAAGGAAAAGGACCGGAGGAAAAAAAAGAAAGGAGATTAGGAGGTGGTGGTGGCTGAGGAACCAATAGAGGGAAAGGAAACCAAGAAGAGCGAGGAGAAATCTGGAACTAAGTAAGGAAAATCTGGGAAAAGTTTACGGGCAAGAAACCAGAGGAAGAAAGAGCTTCGGGGCGGAGGAAACAAAAAGGAGGAAATCTGGAAAGAAAAAAACTGGGAAAAAAAGAAAGAAACAAGGAGAAAGCTACGGAAAAAGGCTGAAAAAAAAAGAAAAAACTAGAAGAGAAGTTTCGAGCAGAGAGAAAGGGAGGAAAAACTGAGAAGAGAAACCGAGAGGGGGTTGCGGGAAGAGGGAAAAAGAACGAAAAGAACAAGGAGGGGAGTTACAGGCAAGAGGGGAGAAAAGAGAGAAAAAAGAGGGTTTCGGCTTGTAAGCACAAATTTTGTTGCCTAAAATAAAAGACAAGAAAACTTGCACAAATATCAAATTTATTGAATTAAATAATAAGTGGGTTACAATCTCTGAAAGTTCTTCAATCGAAGAATTTAATCCCCTGATTCTTTTCTTCAAATGAGCTTAATCGAAGGGCCCAAAAGCTTATTCTCCAATCGAAAGAGTGTTTCCTACAACTTCGGCATAGAAAACGATTGATTTGATGGTGGCGTCAAATACTTGGAATTTCAAATCTTCAAAACCGATAGCAGGAGGATTTGTTTGGCTTGATTTGGACTTGCATTTGAGGAAGAAAGCTCTTGAGAGAATTTGACAGAGTTTCTCCGAAATTTTTGGAATTTTCCTCTATCTTTGCCTTGAGGAAAGACCTTTATTTATAGCCAAAATGTGTAGGCTAAGAAAACCCTCAGAACCTTCCTGCATTTTGGATCACTTGTGCCTTAAGAAATCTATTTAACTTGGGCTTAAATAGTGGGCCAATCCAAATGGCTCATGGTGAATTAATAAATCGATTAATTCACTCCAACTTAAATGGGCATATGAATTTAATTTGGTTTAGTAGTCCATATAATATTGGCCCAATTTGCCAGTCCAAAACATGATGGACTTCTATAATTTAATTTAATTTAATCAAGATCGATTTAATTTAAATAAATCTTGACAAAAATAAATTAAATAAATTTTCTTTGTCTACAAATGCTCCCACTTCAAGACTCAATTGAGACTTGCTTGTCAAGGATTAAAATTGAGACTTGAAGTACATGATTTTTTTTTCTTAATAAAAGGAAGCTAATTTCTTTGCCAATTTGGTGACGAGCAATAAGAACCTAGATTAAAAAATGGTCCACGCCATTCATGAATCATGTGTGGTCTACGCCAAAGTGCAATGCGCAGGATCATTCCCCATGTGATTACAATGAAATTACCACTTATATGCAATGAGTCTCGAACCTCAGTGGCTTGGCTGTCGCGCCCCATTTTTTGATAAAATAAATAAATGGTTTAAAAATGTATTTTTTGATTCAATTTGTGATTTGGAAAATGAATTGTGATTTAAAAGAAAAATGGGTCTAAATGGGGGTTTGAGAATGCGACGATTTGACCCAAAATTATAGTTTAAAAAGGATTTTTTGAAATAAAAAAATCGGAGTCGCCACTTGGTAATGAGTTAAGGTGTACCAAGTCACCTAAAAATGAATTTTTAAAGAAAAATAGGAAAAAGTAGTAAGAAACCCCTTTTAAACGACTCCTAGTCCACGTAAACCAACGAAAAAGGTTCGGGAGTCACATTTGACGAAGGGGAAGGCAAGGATAAAATCCAAGGCACCCCTTCGACCTAGCCAAGGCTAGTTGCTTGATTTAATCAAAGATTTTCTTGTTTTAATCAAAGAATTTATTACATTTGGATGTACTACATGAATGCAAACCCTAGACCTAGGGGTATTGGGGGAAATTTCTCTTCAAAGGTTGAGTGGTGCCAATCACATTAATTGTGAAGCCCAATGACGATCCTTTGAAGAAGTCACGAATAATGCGAGTGGGATGCAAATGAATGGAATGCATGTATGCAATGTGAGGACATGAGTTTTGAAAAAGTAATAAAAAAACAATAAATATGTGAAGGAAAATGTGCACGTAAGTGGGCAAGGTACGGTATGTGAAATGATAATATGAAGTGCATGTGTGCAAGTGATGATAAAAGTGTTCGTGTGCAAGTGAAGAAACATAAAGGTGCACGTGTGCAAAATGGAACAAAAGTGTTCGTGTGCAAGTGAAGGGATAAAAGGTGTATGTGTGCAAAATGGAACAAAAAGTGAAAGTGTAATGATAGAGTGGATTTAGAATGCATGAGCCTAGGGAACGCATGCATATTGGGTACGGGGAGACCTAAATCGTGACTCAATTTACCCTTTTATAGAGGGAATACAAGCGTGCTAAGGCTTAGAAAAAGCCACGCTCGTCTATATCCCATATTTAAGGGGACTCTCAAGCGAATGAACCCTATAACTAGCATGAAATGCAAAAATCCTAAAATGGAGGGAAAAGGGGGTCGAGGGGCATGCAAAATGATAAAACTAAAAGAATGCATGACATGTAATGAACATGCAAACATGTACTAACGAGGGGAAATCCCTAAGGGTCTAGCGTTGGACTAGCCCATTCTATGAATTCCGACTAGCGTTGGACTAGTGGAAACGTACATTCGTCCATCACATTCATTCATGACCATGGAAAGCGAGTAGACATGCCAAACACTTATAAACACATAGCACATAACACTTAGCATGCTCAACTAGATGCAAGAACCTAATTAAAGCAAGTAACACATAACACATAGGCAATTAAAGCCCTAACTATTACATTTGCTAGCTAGGCACACGTCTTCGATAGGTCTTCATTGAATGCTCCTCCAAGCCCTATCTATTACAAGCCAAGAGGTGTACACATACCCCATAAAGAAGAACTTAAATAAAAGCAAAAGTAAATGAAATGAAAGAACTAAAGAAAGGCAATGAAAGCAAATAGTCATGTAATTTCCACGTAACACGTTGGATCACATAGAAGAGATACAAAAAGGGATAAAAGAAAATATACCGCCCCCTTTGAATGGTGACCAAATGAAAGAAAAATGGCTTCAAAACAATAAAAAGGTCAAGGTACCACTTTAATTGAGAAAAATTAAAAGAAAATGGAAACAACCGTCAAATTGAATCACTCGAAGCATTCCAAGGAAAGTAAACTACTCGTACTTAACCAATTAAGACAAACAAAAACCCAATTGGAAAAAAAATTAAAGAGGTCTAAAGGGCCAATTTATTACTATTATAAACACTAAGGAACTAAAAAAACATAAAATAAAATTAAGAATCTAAGGTGAAACTTACCAAATCAAACTAGAAAATTCACAAAAAGGTAAACGAGGAGCAATTTACTAGTAGCTAAACAACCAAATGCCAAAGAATCCAAAAAAAATCAAATTAACTACAAGTCTAGGAAAAAGAAATTATTAGACCCTTCAAATTCATTCTACAATCCCTTAAGTATCTACCCAAAACAAATCAAGATGTATTAAAGAGGAAATGGCATGTTAGGAGGACAAAATTAATTAAGTTTCCAATTAATTGGGCCATGGAAGCATTAGATGGAAGCCAAGGGGTTGGAGTGCGATTTTTGAAAGTCATTTTCATGCAAAAGCCATGCAATCACGTAGAAGAAACTTTCTCTGCAACAAATTTCATTTCCAGCCGTGGCTTCTTTCCATTCTACCATGCAAACACAATCCAACAAACAAAAAAACTTGTAAGGAGATCAAACATTCTTCCCCCTCTTCGGAACGCAAAAATCCAGAAAACAAGAATATTCAAATGCTAAAACAAAATCCAGCAACTTTGACTTGTTCTTCCTATTTCATGCTGCAAAAACTGAAAACTAGCAAGGTAGACAACTAAACCAGTTTTGGTGAATTGCTGCATTACCGAGTTGCTCAAATGCACTCCTAGCACAATTAAAAATTCAGCCAATCGATCCAAGCTTCAACATTAAATCAAAGACAAGCGTAACTCAACAGGCCAACAACTCCAAATACAAATTCTGGCAGCCTCTCATGCGAAGAAAAATGAAAAAAAAACTTTCTTATAATCTGCTGCAAATTTGTAGCTTACTCTTTGTACAGACCATCCATGAGCTCAAATCAAAACATAATGAGGCAAATATCGCATGTTACCCACTAGTATACCCCAAGACATAAACCATTTAACATGCTCAAACAAGCAAAATATAGTTCGGTGACTGCTAAAAAAAACAAAGTGCAGCAGCAATTTCCAGCCGCAATCTTTCGCATTTTTATCATGCAAACAAATTCATCAACCCAGAAATTATTGACCCAATTTAAAACATGAAATTTTGGGTGCAAGATTAAGATGGCAAATCTGGTTTTGATCATCAACAAAGGAAGGAAATTCATTATCCATCAATAATAAAAGAAGCAAATCTGGCTTTGTGCACCTTCAGCCGCAGCTTTTCTTGCATTTCAACATACAAATGTGTTCACCATATATCAGAGTTTTAACTACCAATCACCAACTAAACTTGTAACTTCATTGTAGCATTAAAACAAGAAAATGGAGCTAATCATCAAAGGTAGAAAGAAAACTAAACAGCACAAGAATGAAACAGAAAAAAACGCAGCAAGCTTTCTGCAATTCGGCACTTTACAAAATCCAGCTTTCAAACACAATCAAATCCAAACACAAGGCTTTAAACTAGGCAGCAAACCATCATCCAAACAAATAGAAAAAAAAAACTGAGCAAAATCCAGTGCAAATACAAATAAAATACGTTCAGCAAGTTGAAAAATCTGGAACATATAAAACTGATTTGGCAAGTTGAAATGCATTTTCCAGCAAGTACTTGGGCATGAATCCTAATTTACCTCGGTTAAATCATTGTGTTAAGTACCCAAAACTAACATGCAAGGCTACTTAATGAAATTACTATCATTTCTAGTTCAGATCAAGTTCGGACAGCAACTATAAACATCCACAATTCCAGAAATTCTGTTCACCATCCTTGGATGAACTTGCATGTAGCCGTTCACTATTTCATTTTTTTTTCTTGCTTAGCCGAACCAATAAACTTCCTGCAAAGCTTAATCATCTGATTTTAATTAGTCAAACACCTAACCAAGTGAAAATCAACCACTTTCCAGCAAATTTCATGCTAAAATACCCATGCTATTTCCAAAACAACTTCAACGGCTAAACTGGAAAATTTGTTTAACAATCAAACAACTTCCAATAAAAATTTCCAGCCAACCAACCGAATTTCTGACCATACAATACACATGCAACACCAATTAACAATCTATCTATTAATATTGGATCCAAGACCGAGTTCAAATGTCATCAAAATTACCATCTAGCCAGAAATTCATCCCAACTCTCTCGATTGACATGCATGCAACCAGATTTTTGGTATTCCTTCAATTTTCTTGCTTAATCCAAGTAAATTAGCTTCATGCAGAGCTAGATCATCCAGACTTTGGTTAGTTAAACATACATATAGCTCAGATCATCAAAACTTGGTCAACCGAAGCTGCAAATTTCCAGCTTAAACTCTCGGCAACCATAGTTCCTGCTCAAACAGATTTTTCTGTGACTTAACTATCATCTGACCACACAACCCCACATGCATGCTTATAGACAGCCTCATCAACCCATAGACCACTCAGCTAAGACCAGAAATTACCTTAGCTTGAAGCCTAAAACACACGACTGGCAGCTGCAAATTCTTCCTTCTCGGTCAGTCCAGAAATTTCAGTCCGCCACTCTCCCTCTTGCTTGCTCAAACTCGCGGCTGGATTGAAGATAATATAGCTCTCGGTTTTTCCGCCTGCTCATGACTAGAATAAAGAGTGAGCAGCAGGTCTCCCTCCCTCTTCTTTTAGCTTGCGGCCGAAAGGAAACAATGAGATGCTCAGCTCTCCCTCTCGGTCGTTAATCCCTATGCAATTGCTCCATCACAGCTCACGGCAGAATAAGGCAATGGAAATGTGAAACAAAAAATATGGAAGAGTTGTGGTGATTAATAGTTGATATAGTGGCGTGTGGTAGTGGAGAAAGAAACCGACACTAAGGATAGAAACTACTGGATTGTGAAGTGGAAACGGATTCGGCCGAAATTGGGAAGTGTTTGGAGTTGCATTTGTTCAAGAATCATTTCTTGGCTGCATGGTGAATTTGAATTGGAGAAGGGCTATTTTGGTCTTTTCACATTTCATCCAAGGTTCCACTTACGTCCTCAATCCTAATCAAATTCCAAAATTTATCCCAAATGTAAATCGAATGCCTACTGGTATACTACCCTTGCAGAATTCAATTATTGAAATACATCATCCTAAGGGTAATTGTAGAAAGTTTGCCCTTAAAACGATTCAACTTGGCAAAAATTCAAATAACCCAATATTTTGCACAAATAACCCAAAGTATAGTTCAAAAAGGGTTTTTTGGATGGAAAATGGAGCCGGCAGAAATAGAATTGTGATTTTTTGATTTTTTGATTTTTTTTTTTTTTTTTGATTTTTTTTTTTTGATTTTTTTTTTTTTTTTGATTTTTTTTTATTGAATAGAAACTAAATCTAAATAAACTAGAATCCACAAAGCACAATTTTCCATTTTTCATCAATTTCCACTTTTCTTTTCTTTTCTTTTTTCACAAATTTTACGTTAAAACTTAAAACTAAAACTAAAACTAAAACGTGAACAAAATTAATATGACAAATAATTAGCAAATAAAAGACAAATAAAAAGGTAACAACTAAAATGCAGACAATCTAAAACAAAATCATGAATTAGATGCAACATACAAATTATTTAAAAATTTGGTGTCTACAGTTTGCCCCTCTTTGTTTGAGTTTTGAAAAAACTTGAGACAAAGAAGTAGACACCAAATACTTACCTGTGTTATTCGGCTGCAGAATGATTTGAACGGACAGGACTTTTAAAAAAACGGGACTGACCCGAACAAGGAATTTAAAACGGGACTGACCCGAACAGGAATTTAAAACGGGACTGACCCGAACAGGGATTTAAAACGGGACTGACCCGAACAGGGATTTAAAACGGGACTGACCCGAACAGGGGATTTAAAACGGGACTGGCCCGAACAGGAATTTTAAAACGGGACTGGCCCGAACAGGGATTTAAAATGGGACTGGTCCGAACAGGGATTTAAAAAACGGGACTGACCCGAATAAGGATTTAAAACGGGACTGGCCCGAACAG
>NC_040042.1:19458178-19475760 GCF_003713205.1 Coffea eugenioides | reverse complement strand
AAGGATTGATCGACCAAGGTCAACAATCTCCCCCTTTTTGATGATGACAAACAAAATGAAGATTTCTTTGATCAAATAAGTTCAAATAAAACTCCCCCTTAGAAAATGCCAACATACAAAGAAATTTCAATAAATCCTACTCCCCCTTTTGACATCAATCAAAAAGCAAACTCCCCCTTTATTTTCCAAATCAAGACCATATAGAATGACAAAACTGTCATGATACCAATTGTAAGTTTTTATAGGGTTCTTGGGAGTTAGTACAACATGATCTAGCAATCCACATGGATTTCATACCTTTTCTCATATTTTTCTTTACATAGCAATCATTTTGCATATGTCCAAATTGACAACAAAAGTGACACATGATAGAAGTATTTTGCACATAAGTGGATTTAATGCAACTAATTTTCTTACTTCTTATCATAGCAACCTTATTTGTGCCTTGAAAAGATTTGTTTTCTTTTGTTTGAGAAAACTTTTGTTTTTCATCCAAATTCGTTCAAGTCATTAATTCTTTTCTTTAACAAATTTTGTTCATCCAACATTTTTCCATAAAACTTTGTTTTCTCTTCCAACTTCCTTTTCAAATTATTTTTGCAATCAAAAACATTTTTTTGATTTTTTAAATCATCATTTTCCATTCTCAAACATTTGTTTTCCTGAAAAAGTTTGGAGTTTTCTTCCAACAACTCATTTATTTTTGTTTTCAAATCTTTATTTTTAGCATAAGATTTTCTCAAACTTTTATGCATTTTAATCATAAGAATTTTCACATCATCATTTTCATTATCTTCATCACAAGAAGAGTGATAAGAATTTACCTCATCTTCTCCAAAGGCCATTAGTGCCATTTGTGCCAACTCTTCTTTTTCTCTTTTTGAATTGTATTCATCCCATGTAATTTTGCAATCTCCTCTTGAACTTCTCTTGTTGAAGATCTTCTTGAAACTTTTGATGTGAGGAGTTATATCATTGTCCACTTCCATGTTTTCATTACCCATGAAGGATGGGTTATCCCCCACTTGAGATGCTTTAAAAGCTATGCCTCTCTTATACATTCTTGCATTTTCTTCCTCTTGCACTTTGAATTGCAGCTTTAATTCATAAGAAGTTAGGGAATTCACAAGAGATTCAATGGACATAGAATTTAAATCCTTTGCCTCTTCTATAGCATTTATTTTGTTTTCCCATTCTTTTGGCAAGGCATTCAAAATCTTTCTATTTTTCTCACCCAAAGAATATTCTCTTCCAAGCAATTTAAGATCTTGAATAATGTCACAAAATCTACTACACATGTTATCAACATTTTCAAGAGGATGCATTTTGAAAAATTCATATTGAGAAACAAGCAAAGATTTCTTTTGTTCTTTAATATCTTGGTTACCTTCATGAAATACACACAATTTATCCCAAATATCTTTAGCTGATTTACAACCTTTAATCCTACTAGATTCATTTACATCTAATGCATTGTACAATATACACATGGCCTTGGCATTCAAAGAAAGATATCTCTTGTCTTTTTCATTCAATTCTTGTCTAGTCTTTAATCTACTCAAATTAGTGGTAGAGTCAATTATTCTGGCTTCATAAGGACCATCTTCTACCACATACCATAATTCAATATAAACGGATTGTAAGAAAATCATCATTCTTTGTTTCCACATGCTAAAATGAGAACCATTAAACATAGGTGGTCTATCAATAGATTGCCCTTCTAAAAAAGAAACTTTTATGGTTGCCATGATCTTTACTCTAAGCGGTTAAGCTTGATCAAAAGAGAGACCAAGCTCTGATACCAATTGTAAGGCCTGGTGCAACCCAATGAGTACAAACAATTTCACAATGATGCACAAAGATATATCAAATTTAAGCACAATAAAGAAAACTTAATTAAAGAGACAAGATAAGAAATGCAAACCAAATATCAATCCAATAGCCTCTTCAATAGATGGCGATGCTAATCAAGATGTACATGTGAAGGCTCACTCCTTCCTCACCCCAAACACACTTTGGTTGAGCCAAGGAGTTTTACAACTATTCTAGTTAACCCTCAACAACCTACACTTGAAAGATCACACACCCAATTAAGAACTATTTTATACAAATGAGGCAACCTTCATCAAGGTTTTACCACTTCAAGTGATAGGTTCACCTTCACCAAGGTTTTACTCCTCCTAGAGAGTAACATTCACTTGAGCAACCTCACAACCCAACTTCCCCAACCCCTTATACAACCAACAAAGAATCTTTCTACTCAAAAATCTCACTTGTAAGCTTGTATATTGTGTTGGCAAAAGTCCGTGTCTTCTTGTGTTTTGGGGTATTTATAGAAGGTGAGAAATGGCTCCAAAAGGCTCTCCAACGGTCAAATATTAAATGCTGTCGAAACTAGCCGTTGGCCTGTCGGACGTCCGACAGCTTAGTCATCGTCCGATCCCATCGTCCGAAAATCAGTCAAGTTGTTGTTCGGACGTCCGATGGGATTTTATCGTCCAAGCTTCCGTGTCCGAACGTCGTCCAGAGAGTTATCAAATCTTCGTGGAATTTTTAGGACGTCCGACACGATCGATGTGCGTCCGAGGAGTGCGTCCGATCCATCCGGACGTCCGATGCTTCCTTACGAGCGTCCGACAGAATTTCCTTCTTGATGTTCTTCATCCTTTCGGACGTCCGATAGCTTCCTTTCGGACGTCCCACATGAGTGCCCTGTTTTTGCTTCTTCTTTTGTGCCACAAGAATCTGTTCTAACAAATTGCTCACATAAAAATATTAGCCCAAATCTTCATTTTGGTTTGTTAATCATCAAAACCAAGGATTGATCGACCAAGGTCAACATAACGTATAACCCTCGATAACAAAAGTAGAAAAAGTCCTAGATGATTCAAGTGATATTCATTTACCAACTTTACCCAAGTCGCAAGTATATTTCTCTAGTCCTCGAGCGTAAATTTGGGCAGAATGCCCTTTGTATTTACCTAATTTTCCAGCCATTTACGGTTTCATTAGTTTCCTCAGCCAATTCCAAAGTCATATACAATATAAATTCATCACAATAGCCGTTCAATAGGCTCGAGGTAATACAAGTACAAAAATCAAGCTAATGACATGTGCGGAAATGAAGTTTAACAAAAGACAGATTTGACGTATTTTTACGGAACGGACACATCTGAGGATACGCTTATCAGATTGAGGTGAAACTTATACCGTTTCGAAGCTAAGACAGAGGGACACAATTTTGAGGAAGACCACTCAGTCCAATTTCCAGTGTAACCCAGTCAAATTCCCAATTCACAGAACCAAATTCCAACTAATAGACCAGTTAACCGCACTACCTTTAAAAGGCCATATCTCAAGCTACCAAAGTCCGTTTAAGGCGTTCTTAGAGGCGTTGAAAATATAAGACAAATTACTAAAACTTTCATGTTTTGGAAAATGGCTAAATCAGCACGGATCGTAGTGAATAGACACGGTCAATTGGATGAACTGTCCAAAACGGATCACTGGATGCATCCTACGGCAGTGAGGGTATTTTGATCTTTTCACAGGCTACGTTGCTCTAATTGAGCTGAAAGTTTGTAGGCAACCATAAAATGTTATTCTCTACAACTTTTATGTTTTGTGCTAAGCCTAGTTCGGCCTCTAACATGATGAAATAGAACCGGACAGAACTGAAGCTAAGATTTCCAGAATTCTGGAATTTTTATTATTTCAAGCTATAATTCATACTTTCACCTTGAAACTACCACTACTATTACCTTTACAAGATCATATACCACATATATGCATCATACAACACCTAACCCACAAGAAACCCTAACTCAAAGGTCATCCATCCAATCATCAAAACTCTTTGAAACAAGCATCACAAGCACTATACTAACATTAATACCCAACTTAATCATGATTAATGGAGAAGAAATGGTTGATCAGCCATCATACCTCAAGACAAGACCTTGCTAGGATGATCCTTCACCTCTCCTTGATATTCTTGGTTCCTTAGGCTTCCCAAGCTTCCAACTAGTGATTGATCGGTTTAGTTTTTCTTGTTGGCAATAAAAAGGTTGGATTCAAGGTTGAAGATGGAAAACTCTCTTCACTCTCTTGCTCCTCTTGCTCTCGGCTGACCAGGAAAGAAATGGGGAAAAATGAGCTGAAATGGGATATAAGAAGACAAGACAAGAAGGTTTGGTTAAGGCCATAGCTGGCCGACACTTGTCACCACCAAAGCCATCTAAATTTCTCTTTCTTTTCCTTGCATTTTGGGCCACATGTTTCGATTATAAGGCTGAGGATGAGGGGGGATATTTTGCAAAAATATCAAGGGTATGTCGTGGTAAGGAAGTGGTGGGTTCAATCGGTAGTGATCGATACCCGTCGGTTCGAGCCGTTTTTTTCTTAAATCACGTATACTAGGATTTTTACCTTCTAATCACTAACTTATTATTATCACTTCAAATCATATAATATTTCCTCATCCAAAATTCACTCGTACCTACCAAATTTGATCCTCACTCCGTACCGAAAAATCACCCTACGGAAAAACGTGAAAACTCTAACTTGCTCCAACTTGAAAACGAAAAGTGAAAGCCTTTACTTTCATGTTCATTTGCACTTATTGTGGGGTGATTGGGTGGTAGGGCTATTATAAAATCATAATTTCCAATTAAAAGGGCATTTTTAAGAAAACGTGAGGGATTTTACAATTCCATAAATCGAATTTAGGGTTTCGGTTGAAATATGAGAAATTTGAGAAAACGGTCGGTCACAAATGAAACTAGGGTTTTGATTAGACTTTATTTCTAGAATTTAGGGTTTCTAGTCTGTAAAACAAAACAATAAAATAAAGAAACCGTAATATTCTCTTTGAGGCTAAACAACAATAGTATCCTAAAAGTTGGGGTATCACAATCTCCCATCTTTACAAGAATTTCGTCCTCGAAATTCATCCATGCACTCCTAAATAGCGTAGGGTATTTTCTTGTATATCCATTTCTAGCTCTCAGGTCTCACTGTAGCCAAAATTTAGCTTAACAATAGAAATCACGAATCGTACCTTCTACTATCTCCGATGGTTCAGGTAATGCCTGTTGGTGCAGGGCGTACACTCTAGCTGGCACTCTTGGCTTAGTCTCTCCTACATTTGCATGTTCAGGGTTTAGGTGTGACCTACGGGGACAAGTTGCAAGCTGGTGCTCGGCACTACCACACCATAAACATTTTCCTGCCTTTCGCCAACAATCGTTCTCCGTATGATTGGCCTTCCCACAGTACCCACAAGATACTCGAGTTTGACCTCCTTGTGAGGCACCTCTTGCTTGCTCCCTGCCACGCGAGGCTCCTCTTGGAGTAATTTCCTTAGTTGTCCCTGAAAGTTTTTCACCACCATCTCCTCCACCCATCTTAGAGGGTAGCATATCTAAATCACCTTGTCCTTGCCTTTGACTTCCACCAGGTGCACCTCTCCTTTTTGTATGAAAAGCTCTCACTTGTGCCCTAGCAATTTCTATTCGTTGGGCCTTCTCCAAAACCTCCGTAGAGCTGGTAGATCACTTGCTAAGAAGGGCCGTGGAGCTGGTGGTGTGACAATTTGTGGTTATTGTAGAAAATCCAATCATATTGAAGTGGATTGTTGGAAAAAGGGAAGGAGATGTCTGCGCTGTGGAAGCGTCGAGCATCTGATTGTTAATTGCCCGGGGTTTATTGCACGAAAAGAAAGGAACCAACAGCCAACCAAGACCGACCCTGGACCGTCAAGTGGAGAAGGGACTAAAATGAAGAACCTCGTTTCTACTGACTCTGAAGACGAAGAAGGTACAAGCCATTGGTTACTTTAAATTTTGAAGGTAAAATTTCGAGGACGAAATTTCCTTAAAGGGGAGAGAGTGTGAGAGCCCGTAATTTTTTTTTAAAGTACTAAGTTTTATTTTTCTTTTAATTGAACGTTTTTCCACATTTTATTGATTTGAAAAATTGTGAAAATAATTTTTATGAGTAAATAGAGTTTTTAGGTGATTTTTCTAGTATCAGATAGTTTTTGAAAAATTTAGAACGTATAACGGACGTGGGACCCGCTAATGCAAAAAGTTCGGAAAAATTCGGCCAGTTAGGTTAAGTTTTGGATACCGGGTTTAATTTACCGGGTGTTATGAGATATTTTAGAGGTACCAAGTGCATAGGTGTGAGAAAGACAAAAACAAGTTAGGCATGAATTAATGAGAGGGACATGTGTCACCATATGATTAAATCTTGTTTTGACTTACTATTCAACCTTTTACCAATTACTAAATAAAACCAAAAATTGACCAAATATCTTCCATTTTTCTTCAAGCTTGGCCGAATTTCTCTCTAGGAAAGGAAGAAAGAAAACCTCTTCAACTTCTTGATTCTCTCTTGCTCAAATCCAAGAATTCAACCATCTAAACTTGTTTTTGTTCCATAGAAACACTTAAGGGAGTGATAGTGAGTTGTTTTGTGGAGTTATTTGGAAAGCTAAGAGGACCAATAACTCTCTGTGACGCCCCGAAAAGTATAAGTGTGAGAACCCGAAAATTTTCTAATTTTCTAGGGTTTATTTTTTTTAATCGCCCGCCTTTTCTACATTTTCTTTATTAGAAAAATTCCCCAGATATAGTTTATGAGCAAAGATAGTTTGAAAATGAATTTTTCTAGTATCGATTAGTTTTTGAGAAATTAAAAGCGTATTTTGAACGTGGGACCCGCAAGTGCGGTAAATGCATTATATTTTTGACAACTTGTTGGAATTTTGTATTAAGTGATATTATTTTACAAAGTGTTAAGATATTTGTATTGGAGAGACAAAAAGATAAGTTTTAAACCTAAAGGGTGACAAGTGTCACCTTCCTATTCAACCTTGACTTTGACCATTATTTCTTACCTTTACTAATACTCAATTTTGACCCAAAAAGAACCTAAATTTCTGCAAGCTTGGCCGAACCTCTTGGAGCACAAATACAAGAAGAAAGCCTTCAACTCCAACTCCATTTCTTGCTCAATCTTGTGAATCAACCGTTAAACTTTCAAATTCCTCCACAAAAGTCACTTGTTTAGGAAGATTGAAGGTAGTGGTGGAGTGATTAGAGAAGGCAAAGGACTAAGCCATCAACTTTCTTGATATTTCAAGGTTCATGTCTAGCAATCCTTCCTTTGTTCTTGATTATGCTAAATTAGTGACTTGTGATGGCTAAAGAGATGGTTTGATGGATTATATCTTGGTTGTGGTTGAAATGATGAAGTTTTATTATTTTTGGGGATTTTTCTGTTTTAATATAAGCATGATTGTGTGGTCATGTATGATGATTGGAAATGTTATGTAATGAAGCTAGAAGGTGGAAAAAGTGGACAATTGCAATCAATTTCTGTTTTGGAAGAAATTTCAGAAAATTAGGGTTCTTGAGGGAGCATTCTGCCCGAATTTTTAGCTCCTAGATAGAGGCCGAATTGGCCTTGGCTTAAAACATGAAGGTTGTAGGGAATGACATTTTAGAGGTGCCTAAAAAATTTCAGGTCAATCCGAGTAGTGTAGAATGATAAAAGTCGAAATTACTATCGCTGTTCTGGTTTACCCGAAATTGGGATTTGCGACTGTAATTGGTTGTTTTGGCTGGAATTGATTCCGAATTGGTTGTTGAGGCCTTCTGATGAAATTTATCCCTGTTTCTTACCTTTCAGGTGGTTTTGGAATTTCTGGATTTGGACTTGGAGAGCCTGAGTTATGATGTTTCCGCTAGAATGCGTTCTGTGAATCTGTTTTGTGATTCTGGTATGGTATCTTGCATTTTTGACCTGGTTACACTTGAAACTGGGTTGAGTGACCTTCTGTAATATTGTAGCCCTGTCTCTTAGCTTCGAAACGGTGGGTCTTGTACCTTCATCCGATAATCGTAGTGCCTTTGGTGCCATTACCGCAAAATGACGTCAAAACCTGCTTTTCTGGTTTTGAGCTTAACTTTCATTTCCGGACTTTTCCCTAGCTTGACTTGTACTAGTACTACTTGGAGCTTGCTGAATGGCTATTGGATGAACTTGTTGTTGTGTGTGTACCTTTGGGATGGAATGAGGAAATAATGAAGCCATGATGGCTGGAAAAGTTAGCAAATTCAGGGGAAGTGCTGTCCGAACTTTGAAGGGATTTGTTTGCATTGAGTTTGTGATCTAAGACTTGGATTTGAGCAATTCAATGTTATATGATGGATGATTTCTGAGCCGTGGAGGTGAGTGACCCTAAACTATTTCCAAAGTACTTGTGAAATGTTTCTTGCATTATGTACTCGATTGCATCTCATGCGTGCTTGCATGTGAATTCATGACATGATTTGGCTTCAATGAGTTCTGGGAAAGTCTTGTGCTGGACACCAACGTCTCCACCATTTTCGTGAGTTCGTGACATGACGGAGCAAATGGCTCCGGAGCTCAAAAAGGGGCTCCCTCCTAATGTTAATGTTAAATGTTAATTTGATCTATTTGAGCGTTGGGTGTTCAAGTGCTGTGATTTTCACCGGCTCACGAGAGCACTAAACGTACATTTGATCTCTGAATCATGACATCAACGAAATGATCGAAATGCAACATTGTGAAATATATTTGTTTAATGATTTTCCTGGTTACTCGCTGAGCTTCTAGCTCACCCAAAAATATTTTATTCCCCTCCACAGGGCTCAAGGCGAAGGAAGGACTTGTAGTACTTATTCACGTGATTGGATGGCTTAGTTGGAATTGTTATATTTTGTACCGTTTGGATGTGGAATCATTTTATGTATAGTTGGAAATCGTTTCCGCTTCACTTATGACATGTAATTATTGGAGAATGTGATGTAATATTTGAGATTTATCTTGTAATCTGTTTGAGGAATGTAGTGAACGACTGAGTCCCGGCGAGAGCTGGGCAGGCGGCCCGCCGAACCCTCTGGTTCGCCTTAGGGGGAGGTGGGGCTGTCACACACTCTCTCTCTTGTTTCTAAGGTAAGTTGTGAAGAACCACTTTCCTTCCTTGATTGATGCTTAAATCATGCTTAGTGGTAGTATGAGATGCCATTTTATGGATTATATTTTGAGTTGTGGTTGAATTGATGAACTTTTATATTTTTTGGGGATTTTTCTGTTTTAATATAAGCATGATTGTGTGGCTATCTATGATGATTGGAAATGGTATATAATGACTATAGGAGGTGGAAAAAGTGATTAATTGCAACCAATTTCTGGTTTGGAAGAAATTTCAGAAAATTAGGGTTCTTGAGGGAGCATTCTGTCCGAATTTTTAGCTCCTAGTTAGAGGCCGAATTGGCCTTGGATTAAAACATGAAAGTTGTAGGGAACGACATTTTAGAGGTACCTACAAAATTTCAGGTCAATCTGAGTAGTGTAGAATGAGAAAAATCGAAATTACTATTGCTGTTCTGGTTTTACCCGAATGTAAGAATTGCGCCTGTAATTGGTTATTTTGGCTGGACTTGCTTCCGAATTGGTTACTGAGGCCTTCTGATGAAATTTATTCCTGTTTCTTGGCTTTCAGCTGGTTTTGGAATTTCTGGATTTGGACTTGTAGAGCCTGAGTTATGATGTTTCCGCTAGAATGCGTTTTGGTGAATCTGTTTTACGTTGTTGATGTAGTATCTTGCATTTTTGACCTATTTGCACTCAAAAATGGGTTGAGTGACCTTCTGTGATGTTGTAGCGCTGTCTTTTAGCTTCACGATGGTGGGTCTTACACCCTCATCCGATAAGCGTAGTGAAATTTGTGCCATTACCACAAAATGAGGTCAAAACTGTTTTTTTCAGGGCTAAAGCTAATTCCATTTCCGGATTTTTCTGGTTTCCTCTAATGCTTATATATGCTTATGGAACCCTATTGTGATCGTGTTGGCATCGGTTTATGACTTGTAATCGAGTCTTCTTGTGCTTATTGGAATATTCTAGGGCTTGACTTTTATTTCCGGTCATTTTCCTAGCTAACTTTTGTACTTGGATAACCTTGAGCCTATTGAACGGCTGTGGTGATGAATGTATATTGAGTATTACCATTTCTGTTTCTGTTAAGGTGAGCGGGCCCGGTAAAGGGGTGTTTGGTGGACGGAATTTGGTGTAAAGTGGGGTCTACGGACGTGTTGGTTCTATATACGTTGACGGAGAGTCAACCGGCTTGGATCAAGTACTGCGCTGGAAAGCTGGCTCCTGAGAGCCACCTGTATCCTTCCTATTTGAGTTCTTGTGTTTACCTGTCTTACTTTATAGCGAGCATGTGTATCTGGTTTGTATAACGTGAAATACCTGATTTTTCTGCTACATGTTTGGTACCTCATTGGGCGTAAGCTCACCCCCTCCTCGTTATCTTTGTTTTCCTTACAGGAACCTCTTTTGGAAATCATGATTTTGAGAAGCGAGTTGAGCTAGTTAGAAAATCTTTTGTTCTTTTGTATAGCTCCTCAAGAATGAGCAAACCCTAAATGTATTTCGTTTCACTGGTTCCATTTGAATTGTAAACCTAGTGACATGTATATATGAAAGCATTTTCTCCATGTTTAAGCTTGGCGGTCTTCAATTGTTCAATTCTTTTTGGGTCCTATCGCGCGTAATATAGGATTTGTGTGATTCCACTCCGTAGTCCTGGCGAGAGCTGGGCAGGCGGTCCGCCGAACCCTTTGGTTCGCCTTAGGGGAAAGTGGGACTGTCACAGGTGGTATCAGAGCCTGCTTGGCGTGGTCTCTGCGCGGAATGAGCCTGGAATAAGTGGTGGATAGGTATGAGGGATTAAGTGCTCGTTCGAGCCTAAGCTCTGAATTGTGAATGTTATAGGCTTTAAATTTTCTTGTGGTATTTGAGGACCATAGATAGGTACGTCTGGTAGGAATTTCGATTGTAGATGGTTTACTCTTGGGACTGGCCAGCTCGAGAGGTGAATTATCTTATTTCGGATTCTTGTGCTTGAGTACTCCAGAGTTGAGGCAGTGTTAAGTATGTGAGATTTGCATTTTGGGAACATGAACAGGTTTTATTTGGCTAGAATGAGACAGGAGGTCAAGGGACAACTAGGTTGGTTGATAAGTGACGTGAGAGACCGGACGGGGTTATTTGACTGCGACCGGGATGATATCGCCTTTACTTTTGATTTGTTCTTATACCGTTATGACATGACATTGGTTTGAGTATTCGTGCATATGATTATTTGTCTAATATGACATGTATTGGTGTATTGGAATGTCTACCATCTTGATACATGGTGTGTTATACGTGTATATGTCTTTGGTGTAATTGGTGTGCTAGAATTCGATTACTTTTGTCACTTTACTATATTTATTCGCTGAATTACCTTGGGGGGGGGAAAAAGAGGGAAATATATATATATATGTAAGGATGATGCAGTCATGGACGTGGTCGTGGCCGTGGCCGTGGAACTAAGCGAGGCCAAGAATCAAGAGAAGAAAAGGGAAACAATAGCTGGACAAGGACCGAGAGTGCCACTTGTACTTAGGAATGTATTATGACCCATTGTTTTGCCCGACAGGCTAGCATCCGAGTTCCAGCAACTCTGTAAGATGACACATTGGGTTGATCCGTATCGGGAAATTGCGGTTCTCCGAGACGAAATAGAGGTTCAAAGGAGGCTGACCGAGTACTGGGAAGGGCGATGGAAGCAAGAGTATTCGGAGAAACTTGAGCTCTTACACCAAAACATGGAGTTAAAGAGGAAATACGAAGAGATTTCCAAGGAGACTGTAGCCATGGCACAAAGCAATACTTCTATGGGGGTTCCAGAGGAAGCTCAAAAGACAGGAATTGTAAGGCCACAACTGAAGATCTTCCATGTAAAGAAAAAGGGTAAAGCTGGTAGATCACTTGCTAAGAAGGGCCGTGGAGCTGGTGGTGTGACAATTTGTGGTTATTGTAGAAAATCCAATCATATTGAAGTGGATTGTTGGAAAAAGGGAAGGAGATGTCTGCGCTGTGGAAGCGTCGAGCATCTGATTGTTAATTGCCCGGGGTTTATTGCACGAAAAGAAAGGAACCAACAGCCAACCAAGACCGACCCTGGACCGTCAAGTGGAGAAGGGACTAAAATGAAGAACCTCGTTTCTACTGACTCTGAAGACGAAGAAGGTACAAGCCATTGGTTACTTTAAATTTTGAAGGTAAAATTTCGAGGACGAAATTTCCTTAAGGGGGAGAGAGTGTGAGAGCCCGTAATTTTTTTTTAAAGTACTAAGTTTTATTTTTCTTTTAATTGCACGTTTTTCCACATTTTATTGATTTGAAAAATTGTGAAAATAATTTTTATGAGTAAATAGAGTTTTTAGGTGATTTTTCTAGTATCGGATAGTTTTTGAAAAATTTAGAACGTATAACGGACGTGGGACCCGCTAATGCAAAAAGTTCGGAAAAATTCGGCCAGTTAGGTTAAGTTTTGGATACCGGGTTTAATTTACCGGGTGTTATGAGATATTTTAGAGGTACCAAGTGCATAGGTGTGAGAAAGACAAAAACAAGTTAGGCATGAATTAATGAGAGGGACATGTGTCACCATATGATTAAATCTTGTTTTGACTTACTATTCAACCTTTTACCAATTACTAAATAAAACCAAAAATTGACCAAATATCTTCCATTTTTCTTCAAGCTTGGCCGAATTTCTCTCTAGGAAAGGAAGAAAGAAAACCTCTTCAACTTCTTGATTCTCTCTTGCTCAAATCCAAGAATTCAACCATCTAAACTTGTTTTTGTTCCATAGAAACACTTAAGGGAGTGATAGTGAGTTGTTTTGTGGAGTTATTTGGAAAGCTAAGAGGACCAATAACTCTCTCTCTCTTGTTTCTAAGGTAAGTTGTGAAGAACCACTTTCCTTCCTTGATTGATGCTTAAATCATGCTTAGTGGTAGTATGAGATGCCATTTTATGGATTATATTTTGAGTTGTGGTTGAATTGATGAACTTTTACATTTTTTGGGGATTTTTCTGTTTTAATATAAGCATGATTGTGTGGCTATCTATGATGATTGGAAATGGTATATAATGACTATAGGAGGTGGAAAAAGTGATTAATTGCAACCAATTTCTGGTTTGGAAGAAATTTCAGAAAATTAGGGTTCATGAGGGAGCATTCTGTCCGAATTTTTAGCTCCTAGTTATAGGACGAATTGGCCTTGTCTTAAAACATGAAAGTTGTAGGGAATGACATTTTAGAGCTTTCTACAAAATTTCAGGTCAATCGGAGTAGTGTAGAATGAGAAAAGTCGAAATTACTATTGCTGTTCTGGTTTTACCCGAATGTAAGAATTGCGCCTGTAATTGGTTGTTTTGGCTGGACTTGATTCCGAATTGGTTGCTGAGGCCTTCTGTTGAAATTTATCCCTGTTTCATAGCTTTCAGTTGGTTTTGGAATTTCTGGATTTGGACTTGTAGAGCCTGAGTTATGATGTTTCCGCTAGAATGCGTTTTGGTGAATCTGTTTTACGTTGTTGATGTAGTATCTTGCATTTTTGACCTGTTTGCACTCAAAACTGGGTTGAGTGACCTTCTGTGATGTTGTATCCTGTATTTTAGCTTCAAGATGGTGGGTCTTACACCCTCATCCGATAAGCGTAGTGAAATTTGTGCCATTACCGCAAAATGAGGTCAAAACTGTTTTTTTCAGGGCTAAAGCTAATTCCATTTCCGGATTTTTCTGGTTTCCTCTAATGCTTATATATGCTTATGGAACCCTATTGTGATCGTGTTGGCATCGGTTTATGACTTGTAATCGAGTCTTCTTGTGCTTATTGGAATATTCTAGGGCTTGACTTTTATTTCCGGTCATTTTCCTAGCTAACTTTTGTACTTGGATAACCTTGAGCCTATTGAACGGCTGTGGTGATGAATGTATATTGAGTATTACCATTTCTGTTTCTGTTAAGGTGAGCGGGCCCGGTAAAGGGGTGTTTGGTGGACGGAATTTGGTGTAAAGTGGGGTCTACGGACGTGTTGGTTCTATATACGTCGACGGAGAGTCAACCGGCTTGGATCAAGTACTGCGCTGGAAAGCTGGCTCCTGAGAGCCACCTGTATCCTTCCTATTTGAGTTCTTGTGTTTACATGTCTTACTTTATAGCGAGCATGTGTATCTGGTTTGTATAACGTGAAATACCTGATTTTTCTGCTACATGTTTGGTACCTCATTGGGCGTAAGCTCGCCCCCTCCTCGTTATCTTTGTTTTCCTTACAGGAACCTCTTTTGGAAATCATGATTTTGAGAAGCGAGTTGAGCTAGTTAGAAAATCTTTTGTTCTTTTGTATAGCTCCTCGAGAATGAGCAAACCCTAAATGTATTTCGTTTCACTGGTTCCATTTGAATTGTAAACCTAGTGACATGTATATATGAAAGCGTTTACTCCATGTTTAAGCTTGGCGGTCTTCAATTGTTCAATTCTTTTTGGGTCCTATCGCGCGTAATATAGGATTTGTGTGATTCCACTCCGTAGTCCTGGCGAGAGCTGGGCAGGCGGTCCGCCGAACCCTTTGGTTCGCCTTAGGGGAAAATGGGACTGTCACAGGTGGTATCAGAGCCTGCTTCGCGTGGTCTCTGCGCGGAATGAGCCTGGAATAAGTGGTGGATAGGTATGAGGGATTAAGTGCTCGTTCGAGCCTAAGCTCTGAATTGTGAATGTTATAGGCTTTAAATTTTCTTGTGGTATTTGAGGACCATCGATAGGTACGTCTGGTAGGAATTTCGATTGTAGATGGTTTACTCTTGGGACTGGCCAGCTCGAGAGGTGAATTATCTTATTTCGGATTCTTGTGCTTGAGTACTCCAGAGTTGAGGCAGTGTTAAGTATGTGAGATTTGCATTTTGGGAACATGAACAGGTTTTATTTGGCTAGAATGAGACAGGAGGTCAAGGGACAACTAGGTTGGTTGATAAGTGACGTGAGAGACCGGACGGGGTTATTTGACTGCGACCGGGATGATATCGCCTTTACTTTTGATTTGTTCTTATACCGTTATGACATGACATTGGTTTGAGTATTTGTGCATATGATTATTTGTCTAATATGACATGTATTGGTGTATTGGATTGTCTACCATCTTGATACATGGTGTGTTATACTGATGAGAACATGAAGATTTGGATTCCCTTCAAATTCAAGGAAATTCAATTGATGGTTGATGGTGCAATCGGGTTCAAGAATCATTGAAGATTTGTCATGCTTATTTCTTGTTATTTATTTAAGTAAGTTTCCAGCAATACTTGTTAGTTAGTCTTGAGTTATTAAGGGAAATAAAGGCTAAGGTCATGTTGACCATAGTTAAGTCAATTGAGTCAGTTAGTTTCCTATTCTAATTGAATTAGAGTTTTAGAAAAGTAGTTAATTACTTTCAAATTTATTTAGGAAGTTGTGTCAAGTCAAATAAGGAAGCTTGTATTGTTTCCAATTTAGATTAGGGTTTTGAGTCTTGTAAGGCTATAAATAGCCAACTTTATTTAACTATTGAGACACATGATATTGAAGATGAATTAATAAAAAGAGAGTTGTCTCCTTTTATGGAGTTCCTTGATGGAACTTGAGTTTCTTCTTGAACTGTATCAAGTATTTAGCTTGGATACTTGTGGTGTTCAAGGCAAGATGATTACATCATCTTGTTCTTTCAAGCCAATAGCCAATCCACTAGGTTTCTAGAGACGGGTTCTCTTTAGGTCTAGCAAGGTAGTTATTGTTCCTTAACCAATAACCAATCCACTAGGTTTCTAGAGACGGGTTCTCTTTAGGTCTAGCAAGGTAGTTATTGTTCCATAACCTGATCAAGATAGATCCTTCCGCTGCCTGATCGACTTGGTTCTTCAAGACAGGTTCTTGCTGGGTCGAGTTCGTATCATATACGTGTATATGTCTTTGGTGTAATTGGTGTGCTAGAATTTGATTACTTTTGTCACTTTACTATATTTATTCGCTGAATTACCTTGGGGGGGAAAAAAGAGGGAAATATATATATATATATATATGTAAGGAAGATGCAGTCATGGACGTGGTCGTGGCCGTGGAACTAAGCGAGGCCAAGAATCAAGAGAAGAAAAGGGAAACAATAGCTGGACAAGGACCGAGAGTGCCACTTGTACTTAGGAATGTATTATGACCCATTGTTTTGCCCGACAGGCTAGCATCCGAGTTCCAGCAGCTCTGTAAGATGACACATTGGGTTGATCCGTATCGGGAAATTGCGGTTCTCCGAGACGAAATAGAGGTTCAAAGGAGGCTGACCGAGTACTGGGAAGGGCGATGGAAGCAAGAGTATTCGGAGAAACTTGAGCTCTTACACCAAAACATGGAGTTAAAGAGGAAATACGAAGAGATTTCCAAGGAGACTGTAGCCATGGCACAAAGCAATACTTCTATGGGGGTTCCAGAGGAAGCTCAAAAGACAGGAATTGTAAGGCCACAACTGAAGATCTTCCATGTAAAGAAAAAGGGTAAAGCTGGTAGAT
The DNA here is from genome assembly GCF_003713205.1 of Coffea eugenioides. Taxonomy (NCBI): domain Eukaryota; kingdom Viridiplantae; phylum Streptophyta; class Magnoliopsida; order Gentianales; family Rubiaceae; genus Coffea; species Coffea eugenioides. The sequence goes on along the minus strand of NC_040042.1, from coordinate 19,459,289 downwards.
CACTTGCTAAGAAGGGCCGTGGAGCTGGTGGTGTGACAATTTGTGGTTATTGTAGAAAATCCAATCATATTGAAGTGGATTGTTGGAAAAAGGGAAGGAGATGTCTGCGCTGTGGAAGCGTCGAGCATCTGATTGTTAATTGCCCGGGGTTTATTGCACGAAAAGAAAGGAACCAACAGCCAACCAAGACCGACCCTGGACCGTCAAGTGGAGAAGGGACTAAAATGAAGAACCTCGTTTCTACTGACTCTGAAGACGAAGAAGGTACAAGCCATTGGTTACTTTAAATTTTGAAGGTAAAATTTCGAGGACGAAATTTCCTTAAGGGGGAGAGAGTGTGAGAGCCCGTAATTTTTTTTTAAAGTACTAAGTTTTATTTTTCTTTTAATTGCACGTTTTTCCACATTTTATTGATTTGAAAAATTGTGAAAATAATTTTTATGAGTAAATAGAGTTTTTAGGTGATTTTTCTAGTATCGGATAGTTTTTGAAAAATTTAGAACGTATAACGGACGTGGGACCCGCTAATGCAAAAAGTTCGGAAAAATTCGGCCAGTTAGGTTAAGTTTTGGATACCGGGTTTAATTTACCGAGTGTTATGAGATATTTTAGAGGTACCAAGTGCATAGGTGTGAGAAAGACAAAAACAAGTTAGGCATGAATTAATGAGAGGGACATGTGTCACCATATGATTAAATATTGTTTTGACTTACTATTCAACCTTTTACCAATTACTAAATAAAACCAAATATCTTCCATTTTTCTTCAAGCTTGGCCGAATTTCTCTCTAGGAAAGGAAGAAAGAAAACCTCTTCAACTTCTTGATTCTCTCTTGCTCAAATCCAAGAATTCAACCATCTAAACTTGTTTTTGTTCCATAGAAACACTTAAGGGAGTGATAGTGAGTTGTTTTGTGGAGTTATTTGAAAAGCTAAGAGGACCAATAACTCTCTCTCTCTTGTTTCTAAGGTAAGTTGTGAAGAACCACTTTCCTTCCTTGATTGATGCTTAAATCATGCTTAGTGGTAGTATGAGATGCCATTTTATGGATTATATTTTGAGTTGTGGTTGAATTGATGAACTTTTATATTTTTTGGGGATTTTTCTGTTT